>NC_050458.1:34905014-35205014 GCF_903995425.1 Onychomys torridus | reverse complement strand
TGTGTATCCTTCCTCAACGCCTCCAAATTGTTTGTTTGATGTTCATTTTTCTTTGTTTGTTTTTGGAGAAAGAGATACTTTTTTTTTTTTTTTTTTTTTTTTGGTTTTTCGAGACAGGGTTTCTCTGTAGCTTTGCGCCTTACCTGGATCTCACTTGGTAGACCAGGCTGGTCTTGAACTCACAAAGATCCACCTAGCTCTGCCTCCTGAGTGCTGGGATTAAAGGCATGTGCCACCACCACCCATCGAGATACTTTTTTAATAGCACTGCCTTTCTGTAAGAGCTCAGAGATTTTTCTGGGTATCACTTTTTATTAGTGTCTATGGTGTAACTATAAAACTTATTTTGTTTCTATGATATTAAATATATTAAGTTGGTGGGGTTTGTTTGTTTGTTTGCTTTGATACAGAATCTCACTATGAAACCTTGCAGAACTAAACTTCCTATGTAGTTCAGACTGGTCTTGAACTCAGAGGGATCCACCTGCCTCTGCATCTATAGTACTGGGATTAAAGGCTTACATCAGCATGTCCAGATAAGATTCTCTAAGTTTTCCATATTTGGTCTAACTTGCTTAAGATGTAGTATTCTTTCTGAGTCTGGGTTACCTCACTCAGGATGATTTTTTCTAGAAACATCCATTTGCCTGCAAACCTCATGATGTCAATGTTTTTCTCTGCTGAGTAGTACTCCATTGTGTATATGTACCATATTTTCTTTATCCATTCTTCAGTTGAAGGGCATCTAGGTGGTTTCCAGGTTCTGGCTATTACAAACAATGCAGATATGAACATAGCTGAGCAAATGCCCTTATGGTATGATTGAGCATTCCTTGGGTATAGTTCGGTCACTGGGGAGATGGATTCCCAATTTTCTAAACATGGTATGTACTCACTCATAGTAGGATACTAAATGTAAAACAAAAATAACTAGACTGCTACACAACTCCAGGGAGGCTACCTAGAAAACAGGACCCTGGGAAAGACACAGGGATTGCCCAATGACAGATAAATGGATGAGATCTACATGAACAACCTGGACTACAGTGGGAGAAATGAAGGGCAATTTTTGAGGGAAAGAGAGCTTAGGGGAGCAGGAGATCCCAGCTGGATCAAGAAAAGAAAGGGAGAACAAGGAATGACAGACCATGATAAATAATGAACACATGAGAACAGGAAGAAGCAAAGTGCTAGAGAGGTCTCCAGAAATTCACAATGATACATCCACTGTAGACTACTGGCAATGGTTGAGAGAAAGCCTGATCTGACCTAGTCTGATGATCAGATGGCCAAACACCCTAACAGTCATGCTGGAACTTTCATCCAATAACTGATTGAAGTGGATGCAGAGATCTTCTGCCAGGCCCCAGGTGGAGCTCCAGGAGTCCAATTTTGGAGAAAGAGGAGGGACTGTAAGAGTGCGAATTGTTGAGACCAAGATTGGAAAAGCATAGGGACAAATAGCCAAACTAATGGAAACACATGAATTATGAACCAACGTCTGTGGAGCCCCCAACTGGATCAGGCCCTCTGGATAAGTGAGACAATTGAATAGCTTGAATTGTTTGGGAGGCACCCAGGCAGTGGGACCTGGACCTATCCTTAGTGCATGAGCTGGCTGTTTGGAACCTTGGGCTTACACAGGGACATTTTGCTCAGCCTGGAAGGAGGGGACTGGACCTGCCTGTACTGAATCCACCAGGCTGAATTGAATCCCCAGGGGAGTCTTGGCCCTGGAGGATATGGGAATGGAGGGGAGGGGCTGGGGGGAAATTGGGAGTGGGGGTGGGAGGGGGGAGGACAGGGGAACCCATGGCTGATGTGTAAAATTAAAATACAAATATAATAAGTAAAAAAGGAGAAAAAAGATGTAGTATTCAATTTAAAAGGATATTCATTTGACATTGGTCATAAATATTTTTGTTAAGATGTCAATAAAATCAAGTTTAATGAAAGCAGTGCATAAAATATCTGTCTTCACACAAGGTCATACACAGCATCTTACATTTACCTGCATTAGGTCCTGGAGTTGGTTCTAACTGATAATGAGTAATATAAACATATTTATTTATATTACCCTACTTGGGAGTTGCTGGTCATCCTGAATATGGATAAGAATACCTTCCGTGCATTCTGAATGAGATTCAGTTCTCATATACCTTATAGTTCTTTTTTATTCCTACTTAGGCATCCTTTATAGAGTGTAGGTTCTGGTTTCCATTGTCAGCAATAAACATCCCACATATATTTCTGCTATATCTCATATTTGTCATATGTGTGTTTTTAATGTTTTCAGATCTGAAGTCTACTTCATGAAATATCACTCAGATGTTTAATTTTTTTCTTCAATACCTGAGCCCAATTGACATAATAAATATATTTACTGTATTAGATCTCCTATGTATGAACATAGTGTACTTCCCCTTTTACTTAGTTATTATTTTATTCCTCTCTTCCCTATTTATCAAATTTTATGCATACCCAATTGTTTTCTACCACCATGAAAATATTTTGTTTCCCACCTAAAAAGCAAAAACTATGTTAAAGGTATAATTCTGCATTCTTCTGAAATATTTTTTCTCTGTAACATCAAATTTCTCATATAAATTTTCACATTTTGTATGCACTTTTAGTAATATACCAGTTTTCTCCTGTTTTTGTATTGGAAACAGTCTCTCCAAGTTTTGCAACAAATCTCATTATTTTAATATATTTGAAAGTCTCCAATTACCATGGTCATTCAGCTTTCATATTCTGGCTAATATAGTCTTCAAATATATTTTTAATTGCTTCTACAGTTATCCTTGATGACCTCTATGTTTTTCATAGGAAAATCTATGAAGCTACAAATCAATGCCTTTCTTGGCTGACTTCAAGTGAAGAGTATATCCTGAACTGTTAACACACAGTTTAACAGTCAACATCCTAACTTTGAATTCTTAAAACTTTGTGTTATTACTAAAATAATTTACTTTTTAATTAATACTTTAGGAGGATGGTAGATAATGCACAATCTGAGTGCTATTTGTTGATCAGTTGAAATATGCATTAAAGAGTAAGTAAATGTCTTCCTCTCAACTTATTTAGAATTTTTAAAACTAATTCTCCAACATGGCTGAGACAAACTGAGAGCTTATGATTTATGTACATAGGCAAACTCAGAAAGAGGGGTATAGGATGAACCAATCTAAATATTCCTTGTTCCTTCATCTCAAAACTATTAATTAAATCATGCACTTCATTTGCTCATCACACTTCATCTCAAGAAGAAAATTAACCAGTGGAGAGCAGGATCATCATATTAAAGAAAATCACTACACATAATAAAACAAATATGATAAGTTCAGAATCTTCAAAGACAAGCTATTGCATTTGGAATTTAGCACTTAATAAAACTTGTATTAACTTCACAGGCACCTTTTTCAAAGTATCATTTATTTCATGTTAATTAGAAAGAAACTATGCACAGTGCTAACATACCACAATATATACCAGGAAGTTGACATTTTAACATTTTTAGTAGACTGATGGCCATCATTATAAATAACATACAATTTGCTGTCTATATCTTGGCCACAGTCCTGTGCCATGTATACACTTGTATAATGATCACACATATATCAGTGACTCACATTTTTCTAATGTTCTTTCAGGGAAGACTTTAGAATTAAGTAACCTGTCACTGACTGAGTCCTAGTTATTTTTTCTTTAACTTTGAGTAGCAGTATCAGATTTTCAATTATTTTTGGCTGACAGAACTAAGTATTTGACATGTTTTCATTCAAATAGTGTCTTTTAATTATCTATTATCTATTCTGGAACCTTCTTTCAAGATGGTATTGGGTTTAAATGTATAAAGTGAATGTAAATGGATAGTGGGTGTGAGGCAGGATGGGGCATCAACCTCAACCTTTTGGCATCTTTCACACAATAGCTTAAGTCTTTTCATTCATTTCAACCTTCCTTATGGTTCTTATAGCACTTCATAGACTTTAAATGAATTTACTTAATAAAGCTACATTTACTGCCTACAAAAATACTGAGGAGACAGACACATCATCCCAAGAAATGACTGGGGCAAGCAAAATATTTTCAATTTTGTGAGTGTGAATAAGCTGCTATGAAACATTATTGACTTGTTTAAAGACACATTCTTAAAAAAATCTACAAAAGACAAATTTTGTGGAAACCCTTGTCTCCACCTTTAATCCTTTCTTAAATTCCATTTTATAGTTTCAAAAATGGAAAGAACTACAGGCCCACTCTGATAGCTTTCTCACTAACAGGACAGGATTCTTCCAAGACAAGGAGAGCAGAATAATATAACATAGTGAATCCTGCCTTAGAGTTCACAACAGCTTGAATATATTGTGTTGGTGTCTGTTTGGCTGCATGGTTCCTATTCCCATGGGAGGGACAGAGCTCTGGGGAAAGTGTTAGCTTAACAGTGTAAGAAGATCCATAACATTCCATTGTTAGGACAAAGGCAAAATATTACTTTGCTGAAAAATATGTTTATGACATTATTAATTGTAAATACAGAAAAATATGTGTATTATGTAATTCAAATGGCAGCGTTGTTATGATTAATGATATTAAGTATGCTCATTCTGTAACACAGGCATCACAATCATCCATCTCTGTAACTTTTCACATGTGAAGCTGAAACACAGCACTAATTAAATAGCTCCTATTCTCCCCTTTAGCCACCCTAGACACCCCATTCTTCTTCTCATCTATTCTAAGCACATACCTTGTATACATGGAATAAAACTACATCTATCTTTTTGCAACTGGCTTATTTAACTTATCATAATATCCTCAGAATTAACCTGTATTGTTTCATTTTATAGGACTTCCTTCTTGTTTCCAGTTGAATAATATTTCATTGGGGAGGCTGTGCTATTGTCCTTTCATTTGTTGATGGAGTAATTGTGCATTTTAGGTGTGAAAACATGCCTCAATGATATCATTAGTAAAGAGAGGACCTGCAAACATTATTTTCAATGTAGATCAACTGTGAAGTTTCTAGACAATACTGCAATTGGAACTTTATAATTTTGAGAGAAACTTCATGAAGTTTCCCACAATGCATCTGTCCCCATCAGTTGTGTTGAACAGCTTCATTGTGTGCCTCTCTGCTCTCTTTCTTTGTGTTTTCTTTATATCAGTTCTCTTAATCATTATAAGGAAATATCTCATTACAGATTGGATTCTTGACCCAAGGACCAGTGATACTGAACATTTTTTCATGTCTTTAATTAGTCATTCCTTGGGATACATGCCCATTTCACTGCATTACCACGTGGAAATTTTAGCACAAATACTTCAGAGTCCAATGTTATAACTGACTGCATATTCTTCCTTGACACTATTACAAAAATGGTAGTGTTAATGTAACCCATGAAAATAAAAGCAAGCATCTAGTAATATGGTTTTATGTTAAATACTTTGCTAACTGCTCTATAGGCAATATCTTATTAAGTCCTTTCCATTGGTTACTGAGACAGGTAGACTCATTTACCACTTTTCATAATGAATGTAGAATGCTCTAGAGAGGTAATGTAACTTATCTAATCCAGAGAGAGCATATTTGATGATGCTTGTATTGAAATCTACAGTCTTGGATTTATAGTCTGCTGTGCATAACCCATGTAACCCCTCCTCAACACATGTATCTGTCTTTGCCCACATGTATATGCACATGCATGTATGCCAATGTATATTTAAGTCTATGTGCATAACTAAATTCCTGAAGCATAATCAATGTTTATCCTCAGACATAATAGTGTTGAGCTCAAAGAAAAAAGCATTCAGTTAAATCTGTTAGGTATGAAAGTATCTGAGTTTTTATTATGTTTTCCTATGTACAGGTAGAATGGTTAAATTTTTTTAGTATTTTATGAGTTTGGATTACCTTATCTGGTAAAATATATATCATTTTTAAGTTATGCTTTTAAAACCTGAGAGTAGCTGATATAGTCAGCTTTACCCTGTGGGTATGATGCATATAGTGTAATATTTATAGTCAATTGTGTAATATTTATAGCCAATCTAGACTCTTAATTAGTAGACCTCTTTTAGACATCCCATTACTAGTGATGTAAAATGTACCTACACACTGCTAAATGTCCTAGGGACAACAATCATCCCAGGTAGAAAACTAGTTCAAGTAAGGATGACTGCTTTGAAAACCAGCCTGATATAATTTGTCTCTTGCTTGTCTGATGATTTGTTGCTGTTGATTTTCTTGCAATACTTGACATTGAAACAAGGGCAATACACATGCTAGGCAAGCATTCTACAACCACAGTCCCACAGTCTATTATTATTACTATTTTTACCATTTCCATCTTATTGCTTTCCAGCCAAAGAATGATGTTTCATGTCTCAAAAGAGCAGAAGGAATGGATATAACAAGAGTCATTTCTATACAGTGAGAGAAAAATATGTGGAAAGAGATGACATGGGGAATAGAAGAGGAGGAAAGGGTAGAAGGAGTTAAAGGGCCATGGGAAAGAGGGGATAAGTGATATAATTATATTATAAACTCAAAAATCAAAATTTTAAAAAGCCAGAGGAAATTTTTTTGCCTTTTGTTTTTTCCAAAAGTTGAAATTAGTTGAATCACACTGAATGCTCTGGAGTTTAGAGAACCCACAGCACAGCTGTGATAACCTTGCCACTTCCTTAATTTCTGATCATTCGGGAAGCACATGCTGTTTTCCTGTGCAGAAGATAAATAATGACTAAGGGAATAATTTTAATATACAGGTTGCAACTTCATTGCTGTCTGAACTTGTTGTCTATGGATCCAATGCTTATCTGATATGTTCCAGTGATTGAAGAATTGAATTTTTCCTTCTTCTGTTATTGTTTCTTGGGTCTAGGAGTCAAACCTATGTCCTGATACTTATTAGACAGTTGTTCAGCCACTAAGCTATGAGGCAACCTCTAAAAATTAGTGACAAAAACTATGTATGTTACAGAGTAGCATGAAATCAGATGTGAAGACTACAGAGATGTAGTGTCAAGGTTAAGTTGAGAATAACTGACTCTTGATGTAGATATAAAATTTATACAAAGGGTCAGACCAAAGCATCCATGTATACTGAAGTGTTTAGTGGACCAGTGAATGTACTTACACTCACCACCTTCTGAGAGAACCTGTGATGGTCTGTGAATGGGACCACTGTAGATGAATGAGAGTAGCCTAGGGAGAAGACTGCATTATTTCATGGGAATTTTGTCTGAAAGAGACAGAATTTACATGTGAGAGATTGTTTTAAAGCTAAAAAGCCCAATTTTACTTTTATTTTGCCATAAGTAAAAGAATAACTTTCAGAGTAAATGGGGATCAATATTTGAATAAGAAAGAGCAGTGATAATTCAGTAGGTGTTTGCACATCCAATTGCAGTATCTTGCTGACTGGAAAAAATGAAAGATCTGTGTGAAGCAATTGTCTAGTTGTGTTATATATGTGAGAAATGTGATAGATATGTGAGAAATGTGATTCAGGTTGGGTTGGTTAGCCTGTGATGGCTGAGTTGAGGATGTCTCAGTGGTATTTCTGGGATGAGGAAGACACAGTTAGATTAATTGAGAGCTTCAATGCTCTCTGTTCCCCAAAAGTTATGGAGGAAGGTGGGAGGACAGTCCTCAGAATACAGATATTGAGTTTGAATCCATTGACTTCACCATCTTAGGATGCAAAATTGGGTGTATGTATTATTTCACATAAGATGAGGCATTCACAAAATGTTCTCTTCAAGGCTGCGGAAATGAAGAAATTATAGCTTCTGTGTTTCAGTAGAAAGGAATAACTCCTACCCATATGTGCACAACATAGGTTAAAACCCCAAATTCTACTTATTGAAACCTGAAGATTTTTACATCTAGGTAAATGTATTCTTTACTATTTTTTATACATTTCTAAATTTCTATATATTGACTGGGTTCATCAGGAATAAACATTTCAAGTCAGTTTTCTTCAAAACATGTCCTTAGAAACCATAGATAGTCAAGACATATTTTCAGCATCCACCCCTGAGTGCCCCAAACCCAGGATTCTAAAACATTATATCTCTTTTAAAATCTTGAGACAGGCTTTTTGGATCACATTTCTTATGATGGGACACCTTGCTCAGTCTTGATGCAGTGAGGAGAGTCTTGGTACTGCCTCAACTTAGTATGCCAGACTTTGTTGACTCCCCAAGGGAAGCCTTAACCTCTCTGTGGAGTGGATGGGGGTATGGGGAGAGGTAGGGGTGCTGTGGATATCACTCTGTATGTTGTGAATGTGTTTCTCTGATTTTGTTGATAAATAAAATGCTGATTGGAAAATAGCCAGGCAGGAAGTATAGTATAGGTGGGACAAGAGAGAGTAGAATTCTGGGAACAGGAAAGCTGAGTCAGGAGTCACCAGCCAAACACAGAGGAAGCAAGATGTAAAATTACTGGTAAGCCTCAAACCACGTGGCAAGATATAGATTTATAGAAATGGGTTAATTTAAGATGTACAACCTAGCTAGCAAGAAGCCTGAGCCATGGGGCTGTACATTTTTAATTAATATAAGCTGCTGTGTGTTTATTTAGGTCTGAGTGGCTGCAGGCCAGGACACAACTGGAGAAAACTCCAGCTACATGGCGGTAAGAAGAGAGGAGGGAGGAGGAACTAGGATTGATATATAAAATAAAAAACAAAACTTTTTAAAAAATAAATAAATCATCCCTTCACCCCTACCCCCAACCTTTGCTACCTCAGTGGCAGGCCAGTAGGGAAGGCCCCTGCAGGCAGGCCTCCCTACCAATACGCCCATCAGATCCCAATATTTGCAAGACCCAGTCCCTTCACCAAACCTGCCCATCTCCCTGCTACTTCAGCAGCTCTGTGAGACACAGAACCCTCCAGCTTTGATTGGATCAAGAGGTGAATGAAAATTCTCCAACCCAGAGGCTCCTGTCTCTAGGAACTAGGCCGTAAGGCACAATCTGTGCCCTGCCACCCCACCCATTGCTGCCTCAGTTGCACCCCAGCAGTGAAGACTCCTGCAGGCATACCTTCCCACCAACACCCTCCAACAGACCCTGCAATCTATAAGATCCACTCACTACCCCAAATGCACCTATCCCCCTGTGAGCTCAGGGGCTCCCTGAGACACAGAATCTGAAACCTCTGATTGGACCAAGAGAGGCTCCCTAAAAAACAGAATCCACCAGCACCAATTAGGGAAAGAGCTCTGATTGGACCAAGAGTAGCCTCCTGAGACACAGACACAGCAATCACAGATTGAACCAAGAGCAGCTCCCTTATACACACAGACACCTCTTACACCTATTGGAGGAAGAGATGGGTAGGTACCAGTGCAAAAATACATACAACAATATAAAGAGCAATATGGCACCACTAGAACCTAGTAGTTCTACAACAGCAAGATCTAAACATCTCAATGTAGCACAAACAGAAGAAAGCTACCTTAAAATAACTTTATAAATATGATAGAGACCTTTAAAGAGGAAATGAAAATTTCCCTTAAAGAAATTGAGGAAAAGACTAACAAAAAATTGGAAGTAATCAATAAATCCCTTAAAGAGAGTCAAGGAAACCAAGAAAAATCAATTAAACAGGTGAAGGAAACAGTTCAAGACCTGTAAATTGAAATAGAAACAATGAAAATGACACAAACTGAGGGAATGGTGGAAATAGAAAATCGGAGTAAACAAACAGAAACTATAGATACAAGCATAACCAACAGAATACAAGAGATGGAAGAGAGAATCTCTGGGGCAGAGGATAGAATAAAGAAAATAGATTCATCAGTCAAAGAAAATACTATAGCCAAAAAAAAGTCCTAACACAAAGCATCTAGGAAATCTGGAACACCATGTAAAGGCACAAAGCTACACAGAGAAACCCTGTCTCAAAAAACTAAAAAACAAAACAAAAAAAGCAATAAAATTTATTTTAAAAAGGGGGGGAGGGCGTTCCTGGAGAGATCAGGAATAGAAGGAGCATACCTAAACATAAAAAAAGCAATTTACAGCATGCTGATAGTCAACATCAAATTAAATGGAGAGAAACTCAAAGCAATTCCACTAAAATTAAGAATAAGACAAGGCTGTTCACTCTCCCTATATCAATTAAATATAGTATTCTTATTCCTAGCTGCAGTAATAAGACAGCAAAAGAAGATCAAGGGGATACAAATTGGAAAGGAAGAAGTCAAACTTTCGCTATTTGCTGATGATATTATAGTCTACATAAATGACCCCAAAAGTTCTATCAGGGAACTCCTACAACTGATAAACACCTTCAGTAATGTTACAGGAAACAAGATTAACTAAAAAAGAAAGAAAATCAGTAGCTCTCCTATATACAAATGATAAATGGGCCAAGAAAGAAATCAAGAGAAAAACCATCCTTTACAATAGCCATAAATAATATAAAATATCTTGGAGAAACTCTAACTAAGCAAGTGAAAGACTTGTATGACAAGAACTTTAAGTCTCTGAAGAAAGAAATTGATGAAGATATCAGAAAATAGAAAGTTCTTCCATGGTCATGGATAGGTAGGATTAACATAGTAAAAATGGCAATCTTACCAAAAGAAATATACAGATTCAATGCAATCTACATTAAGATACCAACACAATTGTTTATAGACCTGGACAGAACTGCCAGGGACCAGCCTCACCAGTTTCAGGTGTCCAAAGGATGGGATACCTAGAAGGCACAATAATGACTCAGAGATAATGTTCATGCAGGCTGACAGGTCTCTTCGGGCTTCTGCAGTTGCTAAGTTTCTTTTGCTTCCCTAGCTTCTCTGAGTTTCTCTAACTTTTCTAACTTCTCTTAGGATCTCTTTCTTTAGCTTTTCAGCTTCTCTTAGGTTCTCTAACTTCTCTAACTTCTCTTAGTTTCTCTTAGCTTTTGCTACAGCTTCTTTAGCTTCTGCTTTTGCCCTGGTGACCTCAGTCTTTTATTAAGTAGAGCAGGAACAGAAAGGAAAGGGGAAATCACCCAATACAAAATGTTCTCATGATCCAAAAAATTATTCTTAGAAAATCACCAATATTTTTCATCATCTTTTACTAAACACAGGAACTATCCCAGACTTAACATCAAAGCAAGTATAATCTATTTTTCTTATTCATGATTATACAATCTTTTGAGCACTTGACCCAAAAGCTAGCAACAAGCAATTTCACAAAAAAAGGTAAAAATAACAACAGTGGTAAATGTACCAGTCATTTCCTTCTCACACAGTCTGCTCCAACCTCAAGAACCCTGTAGCCACCTAAATTCCTCCTCAGCCCTCTGCAAACACCAAGCCCCATGACTGGTGGGCTACAATGACCTCAGACAAGAAATATTTGCCTGCAAGTCAGCAACTTCTGTCCTTCTATATCCAACAATTCCAAGGAAGACCTAATTTAATCTTCAGAGCTTCTATGAAAGGAAGATCACCTTTCTTGGCAGTTCCTTTCAATCTAGGAACCCAATAAAGCTTGTAGCAATTACTCCATCAATTGTCACATTATCTCCACACTCCTTCAGGAGAAACAAAAAGTACCTGAATTAAAGTTGCCATCTCCCTTTCTTGGTGGAGGCCACTAATTTTCTCCCATTCTGGGTTCCCACACTTTTAGTTTATCATCCCATTTATATGTTACTCCATCCATAGTCTTCAGTCAATACCCCTTAGGGTCTCAAATTTTACACAATGTCCTTGAAATATCCTCAGAAACTGAATTATTCGTCATGGCCAATTTAAGTCCAGCGTGTTGATACACATCATACCGTGTGCTATAGTTGACCACACATTTGGTACAGTTTATCCAAGCCTAAAAAAGCTTCCCAAGGCTGCAGGTTCTTTCCTATGAACTGCATAACTGCCTTAACCTCAGCCTGAGTGATCATCTCTGTATAATTTCCTGTGAAATTTACTTCACTCCTTTCCTGTATCACAGAAATCACCATTCGTCTAAGAACACAGAACATGAAGATCAGATAGAAGAAAAAGACTAGTATTATAAGAAATATTTATATAGAGGAGGGCATGACATGTACACGCCATAAAGCATGACCTTGGGTCATGTAGGCATTTCTGCCTTGGCCCTCTAGAGACCTGCTAAGCAGAAGATCCAGAGGGGAACACACAGAGGGTTGGTGTTCCACAATCTCGGGTCCCCTTTTCCCCAATCTCTGTTGGCAGCATGTCAGCCATCTTATATGCCATCCACGGAACAGAACAATACTCAATTTAATATGGAAAAAAAAACCCAGGATGACTAAAACAATTCTGTACAACAAAGCAATTTCTGGAGGCATCACAATCTCTGACTTCAAACTCTACTATAGAGCCATAGCAATAAAAAAAAAAACATGGTATTAGCATAAAAACCAGCATATGGACCAATGGAATTGAATTGAAGACTCTGATTGATATTAACCTATACACCTATGAACACCTGATTTTTGATAAAGAAGCCAAAATGGTACAATGAAAAAATAAAAGCACTTCAACAAATGATGCTAGCATAAGTAGATGTCAACATGTAGAAGACTGTAAATAGATCCATATGTATCACCATGCACAAAAATCAAGTCCAAGTGGATCAAAGATCTCAACATAAACCCAGTTACACTGAACCTGATAGAAGAGAGAGTAGGAAGTACTCTTGAATGGATTGGCACAAGAGACCACTTCCTAAATATAACATCAGTAGCACAGACACTGAGAGAAACAATTAATAAGTGGGACCTCCTGAAACTGAGAAGCTTCTGTAAGGCAAAGGACACAGTAAATAAGACAAAACCACAGCCTACAGAATGGGAAAAGATTTTTACCAACCCCATGTCTGACAGGGAGCATATCTTTAAAATATATAGAGAAATCAAGAAACTAGACATCAAAATACCAACAATACAATTAAAAAATGGGCTACAGAGATAAACAGAGAATTCTTAACAGAATAATCTCAAATGGCCAAATGACATTAAGGAATTCCCCAACATCCTATGTCATCAGGGAAATGCAAATCAGGTTTATATTTGAAACAGTGTGTATCTTAGGTGTTCCTATAGAGAATGCAACTGGATTCTCTCATGTAATGAAGGTTTAAAGGAGGAAATTGCTTGTAAAGTAACATAACATGTATGTGTGTGTGTGTGTGTGTGTTGCTCATCAAATTTCTATAAGAATCTTACTTTTAACACAGTCATTTCAGCAGTAAACATCAATATTTTGATGATTCACAACAATACAATATGAATGTGCCAAACATCACTAGTTATCATAGAGAAAAACATTAAGAGCAAATGAAAGTATTGCCTTACATCTAGCTGGAGAATAATTTTTTAACTTTCTTTTTATTCATTCTTTGTGTCTTGCATCATGTCTCCACATTTCATCCATCTTCTTCTCCTAAAATAAAAAATTTTAAAAACCCTCTGAGATACTATCTTACATCTCTCAGAATGTATAAAATCAAAAACACTGATGATAGCTTATGTTGGAGAGGATGGGGAGCAAGAGGAGTACTCCTCCATTGTTAGTAGGAGTGCAAACTTGTACAACCACTTTGGAAATCAGTATGGCAGTTTCTAAAAAAAATGGGAGTCAATCTACCTCAAAACCCAACAATACCACTCTTGGACATATACCTAAGGGATGCTCAATCATAACACAAAGACACTCAACTATGTTCATAGAAGCTTTATTCATAGTAGCCAGAAACTAGAAACAACCTACATGCCCCTCAACTGAAGAATGGATAAAGAAAATGTGGTACATATACACAATGGAGTACTACTCAGCAATAAAAAACAATGACATCATGAAATTTGCAGGCAAATAAATGTAACTAGAAAAATTTCATTCTGAGTGAAGTAACCCAGACTCAGAAAGACAAACATGGTATGTACTCACTCATAAGCAAGTACTAGATGTAAAGCAAAGGATAATCAGACTACAACCCACAGCTCCAGAGAAGCTAGCTAACAAGGAGAACCCTAAGAGGGACACATAGATATCCTTGGAAAGGAGAAATGTATGAGATATCCATGAGCATACTGGGGGTGAGGGGAGCCAATGGAGGGTAGGTTATGGGTGGCTGGAACAAGAAAATGGGATGGTTGAGCTGGAACAGAGATTGAATGGAAGATTATTGAAAGATATACCTTGATAGAGAGAGATAGAGGGATAGGGAGAAACCTGGTTCTAGGGAAGTTCCCAGGAATCTACAAGGATGACCCCAGCTTAGACATCTAGCAATAGTGGAGAGGGTGCCTGAGCTGGCCTACACCATTAATCAGATTGGTGAATCCCTTAACTGTCATCATAGAGCATTCATCCAGTAACTGATGGAAGCAGATGCAGAGATCCATAGCCAAGCACCAGGCTGAGCTCCAGGACTCTAGTGGAAGAGAGAGAAGAGGGATTCTCCATGAACAAGGGGTATCAAGATCATGATGGGGAAAGCTACAGGGACAACCAAACCAAGCTAGTGGGAACTCAGGAACTTTAGACCAACAGCTGTGGAGCCTCCATTCAATAGGACTAGGCCCTGTGCATTACCAAGATAGTTGTGTAGTTTGACCTGCTTAAGGGGCCCCCAGATCCATTGCTGGTGCATGAATGGACATTTTGGAGCCCATTACCTATGGTGGGACACCTTGCACAGTCTTGATGCAAGGGGAGGGCCTAAGACCTGACTCAACTGGATGTACTAGGCTCTGATGACTCCCCATAGGAGGCCTTACCTTATTGGAGGGAGGAATAGAGGGTGGGGTGAGGTGAAAGGCTGTGGGTGGGGTGGGAGGAGGGAAGAGAGTGGAATCTGTGGTTGGTATGTAAAATGAATAAAAAATTTCTTAATTTAAAAAATGAAAATAGTTTACCTTTAATTTAAAAAATTTAAAAATACGTAAATAAATCTTGAGAGATGGTCTCACACAACTTAGTTTTGCCTTGAATTCATTACATAGCTGAAGGTTGACCTTGACATTCTGATCTTCCTGCATCTACCTCCCATGTTCTGGGATTACAGGACAGGCTTGTGCCACCATATGTTATTTTTCTCATTGTATCTTCTTTCTGTTGTCCTCTCATAATATTTGGACAAGCCATTCAGATACTTACAAGAGCTTACAAAACCATATTTCAAGAGATATCATTTAAGATTTATTGACCCCCCCAAACCTAAACCTTGACCCCATTATTCCTCAAGCATCTATTTCCTAAACCTAGCATGGAGCTGCATAGTTCTAATAGAGGACTCAAAATCTAGTTGTGATCATAGCATCCTGATTCTCTGACATTGCCAATGTTCAGCTTAGCTGAGTTCTACACAATGTGATTATAGACAGACTCTAAAGACAACAATGAGTGTTTTTATTCATCCAACCATATTCATCACTATCTCTTTAGGAAAATTCTGAGTGGAACCAACTATCAATTGGTTCCTAAACATTTCTCTTTACTTTATGTTGAGGCAATCTGTAAAGGAAACTTATTTTCAACTAGAAACAAGTAATGAATCCTCATGACAAAAAGGGGAAAAAAATCCCATCTCTGTACTTCTTCTCATAGATGCAATCTCAGAAGAAGTAGGCTCAATGATAAATAAATTGAACACTGTAAAATAAATCTAAATACTAAGAAAAGTATCCTGATTCTGATGGAAATTGGTTTGATCTTCAAGTCATGAGCCTGCTGAGAAGAAAGAGCCTGGAATATTCAGCCCACAGCCTACAACTCTTCCTTGTTGTCTTCTTTCTTATTTTACTCCCTCTCCTCTAATGACTGTGATTCTCAAATCATTTTCATCATCAGTGCCCCAGTTTTCACTCACAGTATTCTCTACTGTTATATAATAGATATCAACAGTTGAGAAAAACCACAGCAAGAGATAAGTGTCTCTTCCAATGTAACTCAAGTAAGGAGAGGATGACACATTCAAAGAAAAGATATTTGTTCCAAGTTTACTCCACAAATCTTGCAATTGGGATTTGGACCTGTTATGAAACCCCATAATTGTTAAGTATCAGTGACATAGTACAGAATGCAATTTGTTTTCGGTGTGAAAAAAAAATAGTCACTCTGAGATCCTGTGTGTAAGGACAGCGAGAGGACATTTGTTAATACCCCATCATTGCCCAGAATGATATCAGATGATGTCAGATGACGGATGCTTAAGTCTGAGTGGATCTGAAGATCAAGCAAGGCTGACATAATAAAGGATGGCCAATGTGAAGCTATAACCCCAGTCTCTACTGCTGACAACTCCATAATTTCTATCATGGCCTCACAGCAAGACAGCCAAAGGCGGCCATTTGTCACTGCTCAGTTGTGTCAGGGGTGAATGTGACTGCACTTCTGACCTCTGAGTCATCTCTAAACTAGCATGATATGTCTTCCATAAATACTGATGGAAATTCTAAGCCCTACTTCTTAAAGAGGATTCAAATCTCTGGATTACTAACCATGCTTAAAAGTGGAACAGAAGTAAAAAATTGATACTTCAAAACCTCAGACACATAACTAGATAATAGCTCTCAAATACTGAATATTCAGTAAATATCATAAAAGGATATTCTATGTCTTTGTAATACATTCTAGGAAATCAGTGCTACCTCCATAAAGCAATTGAGGATTAGAATGTCTCAGCTTCCTGCTCAAGGTTGCACTTAAAGGGAACCAATACTATTTGAGCTCTGGTCGAGCAATAAGACCTGTGTGTTTAATACCTTGTCCTACTGCCTCTCAGAGCATAACATTTTAAATTTCGAACTCACCACACATGTTTAGGTCTTGAATTCTTGTTTTCCATCACATGCCACTGTTTGTGGTTTGGGGAAGCTATGAAGAGGAGATGACACATGGATGGCTGAAACAGGTCCCTAGAAGCAGGCCTTTGGAAGTTATAGCCTGGCCTCTAATTCTGTCTTTTCTTTATTTCCTGCCCTGTGTTACTATGAGAATCCTCTGCAGTAAACTCCACCATGCCATTCCTGCCATCATCAACTAAGACTATGAGCCAAACAGATTATTTCTACCTTAAGTTGTTCTATACAATATTGAACATAAGAACACAAAGGTAACCAATTTAGAATCCCAATTCCCGACAAAGAGGCTTATTAATTAACTTCACATGATCAAGTGGTTCTGGGGCCTTTAGAACACATTATCAGGATGAATTGCGAAGTCTCTGGGGATGTGATCTTTAATCAGATCACTGGAATACCAATCAAAATTGAGAAGATGGAGAATGGACCCAACCAAGCAGCTCCAGATATAGTGAAGACCTTATTGGGAAGTATATGAGAAATTGTATTATATTCTAGCAAATAATGATTATGTCTATGTCCTGGAAATGTAAGTGACAATAACTTCAAATCAATTACCTAACTCATTAACAAAGAAATGAAGACCTTTTAGGATTCAAGTGATCATATGGATTTGCTATCTGCTGTTATCTAGGTTTACAATCAGAATCAAGAACAAACAATAGAATAGCAAGATATGGCAGCGAATGATTTAGCTGGGAAAAGCATATGTTTAATGTTATAGACAACACAGCTGTAACAATTGAAAAGACTAGTGCCATTGAAGATATTCTAGGTACCTTGTCCTGGACAAATAGGAAAACTACCTTCAGAGAGACTCTTTCACAACTGAAGGACAAGGGAGTAAAACCTTAAACCCATTTGGAAAATTTTTTGAAAAGGTAAGAGTTGTAATGATACTCTGAAAAAAAAGAGAAAAAACAAACAAACAACAAACAAAAAACAGGGACACATGAGAAGGATATTAGCCAGTTCAGTCAAGCAGGCACTCAGAGTCCACTGTAGCTAAGGCTTGAGTAACATGGCTAGTTCTTGGGAAAAGAACTGGCCTTAATAAATGTGATTCTGGTTTTCCGTTTTTTCAGGGATGCAGAATACGAAAGTAACAGGAGCTTGGAATTAGCACCATGATGTTTGAGCAAAGCCTAAGAGATTAGGCAGTGTGTTTAAGGTTAGATTTGCTGCAGAGTCCTGAGGGAGTTATGGTGAAGGTTGAAGAGTAATATCTAAATTTCAGTAGAGACTTCAGGCTGCTGGAGATTTTGAGAACATGAGCTACCTTTTGAGGATAGCTGTGAAGACCAAGTAGAGATATTCCAGAGAAGGGGTTTTATGCATTGCAAGAACCAAGGCCATGGGGGTGGGACTCTCTAAGCCCCTTAGATCACATTGTTAAGAGTGCATGCACTGGGTACTATACAGTGCTACAGTACTTAACATTTGTCCTACTTGAATTTTGTCTCTCTTTAGTGCAGTCTTTCTTTGCTATACATTTTTGTTTGTTTCTCATAGACAGGCAGTGTGTGTTACTTTTCTTTTTTTTTTTTTCTCTTTTAAAACTTTTAATTAAAACATTCATAAGTATATTCTGATATACATGATTTTCTCCTTCCTAACTCTTCCCAGGTCTTTCCTACCTCCTTAAATACCCAATTAAACATGCTTTCTCTCTCCTTAAAAAGCAAACAAAACAAACACACAAGACTAATAAAACACACACACACACACACACACTCAAATGAGGCTAAGGTCTATAAAAATACCACTGAGTTTGTTACATGTTGACCATTTACCCCTGGTCATGAGGCCTACCCTGAAGTGTGATTGATATAACCAGTGAGACTTCATTGGTGAGAACTGACTTTTCCTTTATCAGCAGGTATCAATTGCAGATAACTTCCTGTTTGGGAGTGGAATTCAATTTTCACTTCCTCTTCTCAGTACCGGTACTCTATCTGACTTGAACCTGTGTATGTACTGTTCATACTGCCACAGCCTCTCAATTAATATGTGTAGCAGTCCTGTTGTGTCTGAAAGACACTTTCCTTGAAGTCATCCATCACTTCTGGCTCTTACAATCTTTCCACTTCCCTGTTTTGCATAGATTCCCTGAGCTCCAAGTGGAGGGTTTGATGAAGACCTCTCATTTAACACTGAGTGATCCAAAGTGTCTCATTCTCACCCCATTGCCTAGCTGTAGGTCTCTGTGTTAGTTCTCATGTACTGCAAGAAGGAATTTCTCTGGATAAGATCTACATGAACAACCTGGACGAGAGTGGGAGAAATGAAGGGCAAGGTTTGAGGGAAGGGAGGCTTGGGGGAGCAGGAGATCCCAGATGGATCAGGAACAGAAAAGGAGAACAAGGAATGGTAGACCATGATGGATGAGGACCATATGAGAACAGGAGTGGGCAGAGTGCTGGAGAGGTCCCCTGAGGTCCACAGCGATGCATCCTCTGTAGACTGAGAGAAAGCCTGATCTGACCTAGTCTGGTGATCACATGGCCAAACACCCTGACGGTCGGACTGGAACTCTCATCCAGTGACTGATGGAAGTGGATGCAGAGATCCTCAGCCAGGCCCCAGGTGGAGCTCCAAGTGTCCACTTGTCGAGAAGGAGGAGGGACTGTGGGAGTGTGAATTGTTGATCCCAGGATTGGAAAAAGCATGGGGACGAAAGGCCAGACGAACAGAATCACGTGAATTATGAACCAAAGGCTGTGGAGCCCCCAGCTGGATCAGGTCCTCTGGATAAGTGAGACAGTTGAGTGGCTTGGACTGTTTGGGAGGCATCCAGGCTGTGGGACCTGGACCTGTCCTTAGTACATGAGCTTTCTGTTTGGAACCTTGGGCTTACACAGGGACACTTTGCTCAGCCTGGAAGGAGGGGACTGGACCTGCCTGTACTGAATCCACCAGGTTTAAATGAATCCCCAGGGGAGTCTTGGCCCTGGAGGAGATGGGAATGGAGGAGAGGGAATGAGGGGAAGTGGGGGGGGGGGGGGGGGAGGGGGAAGAACAGGGGAACCCATGGCTGATATGTAAAATTAAAACACAAATATAATTTTAAAAAAAAAGGTTGGAGGAAAAAAAAGAAGGAATTTCTCTGATAGTGACTAAGTGAGACACTGATCTATGGGTATTGCAGAATGTCAATAGGATTAATTTTATTACTATTTTCCTTTTCTCCTTCCTTCTTTTTTTTCTATTCATTTAGAATGAGAATGATTACTCTGTTCCATTTTAATTTGAAGTACATTTTTTACAAGGGTTTACAGTTAAGAGTTCACACTGAATCTCAAAAGAGACTATGGACTTAGACTTCTGAATAGTATTTAGGCTGGAAAGGCCTTGCAGACTCTTTTAATTCTTTCTAATTAATATTCTGTTTTTTATCAGCATAGTGTTTTGCCTGCATGTGTGTCTGTGTACCATGAATGTGACTGGAGCCCACAGTGCCCCAAATCCAGATCCCTTAGAACTAGAGTTTCAGGTAGTTGTGAGTTGCCATATGTGTTTATAACCAGGTCCTCAGCAGTAGTAAAAAGTGCTCTTAATCGATGAGCAGTATCCCCAAACCTTCACTGCATACTCTTAATGTTTGACTCAATGCATTTCAAGTTATGCAGGTGTCTGTGAGCCTTTGATGAACAGGGGAGAATGTTGTGATTTGAAACAGAAATGCTCCCCAAGTTGTGTGTAAGCACTTTTCACCCAGATTATGGTGCTGCAACAGTTGAGTAAAGAAACTTTAGGAGGAAGGCCTAGGTTAGTGGAAGTAAGGTAGAGGTCATTAGTGGAGCCCTTCTAAAGGCCATAGCCTGGCTTATGCTTTGTACTTCTTACTCTACCATGATGTGAGGAGCATCTGGCATGTGCATCATCACAAACTCAGCCATGCCCTAATTTTCATGGTCAACTGAGAACTCCTAAAAACATCAGCCCAAATAAAAAAGTTCCTCCATTTAAGTAGCTTGGTCAGGTACTCTGGTTGAAGTGGTACCAAAGAAACTCATAGACAGAACAAATCATTTGTTCTTAATAAGAATGAAGTTTTCTGACCCTTTGGAAGGGAGAGGTCAGCACAACTGATGTGGACAAAGAAAGAAGGATCATCCTTATGATTATGTGGACCAAGATAACAAATCAAAGGATATGCAATATATTTGGTGTCAGAAAAAAAATCCTTAAATTCTAGGTTATATTTAGCCCTTACAATTTTCTTTGTTGTTGCTGTTGCTTTTGTTGTTGTTGTTGTTATCATGGGACTTCCACAACCAGACAATAGTTCTTAGAAAGATATAAATTGAGAGCTGGCATGACAGCTCAAAAAATAATGATGCCTGCCACCAAGTCAGATGGTGTGAGATTGATCCACAGAATGTCCATAGTTGAAAGGAATTCCTGATATTTATCCACTGACCATATAGGCCCCTTGACATGCATGAGTGCACACACATACACACACACACACACAGAGAGAGAGAGAGAGAGAGAGAGAGAGAGAGAGAGAGAGAGAGAGAAAGACAGAAGAAAGATAGAAAGGAAGGAAGGGGAGGGAGGGAGGGAGGGAGGGAGGAAGGGAGGAAGGGAGGAAGGAAGGAAGGAAGGAAGGAAGGAAGGAAGGAAGGAAGGAAGGAAGGAAGGAAGGAAGGAAGGAAGGAAAGAAAGGAAGGAAGGAAGGAAAGAAAGAAGGAAGGAAAGAGAGAGGTGTATGGGAAAATGAAGTCAAAGCTACAGGAAGGATTTTGGTTGGTAAAATATGAAAATTTATTGAGAGACACTGTATAACTAAGTTCCTATAGATTACCTTAAGATAAATTCAGCTCACCAAAAGTATCATTCTTATGAATTTTGGAAAAGAAAATGTCCAAGTTGATTTGTTTTTTAAATAATTTATTTAGTTTTATTTTATATGCATGTGTGTCTGTGTGAGAGTGTCAGATCTTGGAGTTACTTACAGCTAACAACTGTGAGCTAACTGCCATGTAGGTCAGGCAAGGAGGTGAAGTCTAGATAGGAGGAGAGCATGGAAACAGGGGGGACCAGGTTGGGGAAGGCTAGAGGGAGAATGTACTGGGAAAGATAACTAGAATCAGGGGCATCTTGGGGATAAGCTAGAAACCTAGTGCAATGGAAACTTGCAGAAATCTATGATGGTGACACTGCCTAAGACTCCTAGCAATGAGAGATATAGAGCCTGAACTGCTGTTCATCTCCTGTAACCAGGCAAGACTTCCAGTGGAACATTTGGCATCCCAACCCAGACACATAACCTTTGACCTACATTTTCTTCTCTCTACAAGATATGTTGGGTAAAAGTGGCTCAGAAATTATGGGAGTGGCCAACCAAAGATGGGTCCAGCTTGAGAGTCACACCGTGAGAGGGAGTCCAGGCTGACTTGAACAATGTGTTCCTGATAGATTAGACAAGGCCTGACCCATATTTTCTGGAAATAGATAATGGCTGGAGCAAAATGTGGCAGAAAATGAGGCAGGGAAATCTATGATATCTGGAAGATACTCGATGATCCAGTTCAACTGCAGCTCAAAATATTGAAAATGAGAGGCAAATTGAACTGGGAAGCATCAGAGGATCAAGGCTGGAGGAAATCTTGAACATCAGTCCAAGTTGCTTGGTTTTATTCCATAAACAAAGGGGCAGCCATTGGAATCAGGAAATGACCTTGTTTAGATGGTAGCTTGAGAAGTTGAATCTGGCAGTACCAAGGACAAGAGCAATAGATTAGAAAATCATCAAGACAGGAGATAGGTTAGAGGCAATTACAATAAGCCAGAACCAGGCACATTTTAGTAATTGATGTTCATGTGGTTAGCTCCAAATTACCACAAACTCTGACTGCTGCAAGCTGATTCTTGCTGATATCAAGGACAGAAAAGTAGGAATATTTATCTCTGGCTATACCCCCACATGGGACAACCTGTGAATAAAGCAATCTGTTCACCCATATGGACTCCACAAGTTTTATGAATACAAGTGAATTCGCTTTCCACTTGGGTTTCAAATAATTAAATTTAGTGGGGATCCATCATCAAAATTACGCCAATTGTTATTCCTTACTGTGGGGAACACTTATCAATTAAACAGAAACAAAAAAATGTGCACTCAAGCAAACAACAATTACAAGACAAAAAAACCTTTTCTACATGGTACATTTAATCAATAACACAATCATCAATCAGAACTCAATATAATAATAAAAAAAAAAACCTGACTCTACAGGGTCAACATGTTATCACTGGTTAGTTCTTGCTTAAGGGATTGCTTCCGTTCTGGATAAAACTATTTCCCTATTTATGAATAGATTCATGACTTTCAGTCTAAAATACACTGTCTATAACATATTCCACTGGAATCATTCTCTATTTTTTTAGTCATTTAAGAATATATAGAATGCCAGCATGTAGATCTTTGACAAATGTGGATGCAATCTACAGCTTCTGAAGAATAAATCTGTATGAATTTCAAAGTTCTTATCATTGAGAAAGTCAGAGTTCATCATTTTAAGAAAAGTAATAGAATGTGGAAGGGATAAGAACTGGCTAGTGCTGGGTGGCAGTGGTACTTACCTTTAATCTCAGCACTCTGGAGGCAAAGCAAGGTGGATCTCTGTGAGGTTTAGGCCAGCCTGGTCTACAGAGCAAGATCCAGGACAGGCACCAAAACCATACAGAGAAACCCTGTCTCGAAAAACCAAATGTGGAAAAAAAAAGAACTGGCTAGCTGTAAAATGTCAATATGGATGGCATAGTGTAGGCTATATATAAAGTCCCATTTTGTGTAAATGGTTAAAGATAACGCTTAGTCATGTTTCAAAAATTATACAATATATATCTATGCATTCAAACTAAGAATATATTATTAAAGACATTGTTCCTACTTGTCCATAAACAATATTTCATTGAGTGCCTACTATTTTCTCAGTATTCTGAAAGACAATGTGGACTTAAAAACAATTCAGATGTGGCCTCTACCTTAAATGGCTCATTACCTGTTGAGATGTATTTTTCAGGTTAAATTACACAATATCAGCAACTTCAGAACAAACCAGTCTTACTTCTTATAATAATAAATCTTATTATTTCATATTCATATAAGACAAAGCTGATGAGAAAGCCTCTACATGAATACAAATACCTTTAGGCAGATAAGTGTGAGGGTATGCATCATGTTATCCCAGATCCAACTAGAATCCATCTTGAAAACAATAGGATAAAGAAGTCTATACCACAGGAAGGATTGTTGTAGTGGCAGAGCTCAGATACCTGATGGTCAGAACAGCCTCCAACAACAAAGTCAATTAGTACCACAGACTTTTGAAACAGCTGTTTCCCTGGTTTCCAAAAACATAAGCAACATGGATATAATGAGTCATCAGCTTCTCATTGCCTATTTACCTAAGAGCTCTTATAATAAGAAAAACCAAGTACAAATCCACAAAATTATTCCCAACCTTAGTGATAATAGTGACATTATAAGCAGTAACCACTGTAAAAGGAACTACCTAATTAGAAGTAGAAAATATATCTTATTTGGTCACATAATTTTAAGGCCTATATTTTTATAGATCAGTTTTTCCAAAACAGGAAAATTTAAACTAGAGAAAACAGTAGATCCAACTGAAGCTAAAAATACATTAGGCATGCCTTCTCTAAACACATTGATTTTGAAGCTTGAAATTCTATTTCCCTGTTGCTATTCATGTTATGACTTTCATCACTGTCACCATCACCAGCGTAATCAACAACATCGGGACCATAATCCTCAAAACCATCATTATCCTAACCATGACCATTGTTCACTATCAGCTACACCACAATCACTATCATTACAACCTCCAAAATCAACATCATCATTATTATCATTGCCACTATCATCACCATCATTACCGTTCTCATCACTATTACCCTCACCATCACCAACATCACCATCACCACCACCATCAAATCTTTTATCGTTATCATCATCATGACCCCATTAACATTACTACTTTTCTAATGCCAACCATGTTAATTACTGTCATTCCACTCTTTATTTTAGACATATGCTTTATATGCATTTTAAATTTATTTAGCTTACAACTAACATATGAGATAGAATTATGATAATAATTATTTTATAACTAAGTCTTGGGAGGAGGTGGTTTGATACAGTTGTCCCATTTAGAGCAAAGATTCCCAGTCTCCTTTTCTCTGTATCTTGAACAGTTATTGGTCTTTGTGTTAATCACCATCTACTAACAAGAGAAATCACTTTTCTGATGAAAGTTCAAAGATTCATTAATCTATAGGTATAAAGATAGTCATTAGGCGTTAGTTTAGTGCTATGTCTATCTCACACAATAATAGTGTAAGTTATTCCCTAAGACCTATGACTTGTCTAACCACAGGGTTTGGGAGCAATGGTACAAGATATAGCTTTCATCTTCTGGAGTGTACCATAAATCAAATCAGAAAATGGTTCCTATAGCATTACTGTACCAACTGAGTAAGATTGATGCTAACTTTTTGCTGTGGAAGAGTGTTCAGAAAGACTGTAAAAGCCAGAGATAGTAGATGCTACAATTGAAGTGTTTTCCTGCCACAACAGAATTCACAATGATTAAGACATTATGTGCAAGACTAGAGCAAGCTCAAGAAGACAGAAGCCCAGCACGTAGCTAGTAAGGTGGGCTAGAAGTAATACTATTTTGTGGGAGAGGAAGAGTCATTTTTCTTTAGGTGTTTAGCCCCTGGCAAGATGACCACATTCCAGTAGAAGACTGCATATCCACTGTATATGGACAGTACAAATCAGACCTGTTGGTTTTAAGAAAAAAGAGGACACAGAGTTGGGTGGTAGGGAAAGGTGTGGATCTGGGAGGAGTTGGGGAGTAATTATGATAAAAAATACTTTGTATGAAAGTTTTACAAACAAATAAATATAGTCTGTAAAGAATTAGTTAATAACAAACCTAGGTCTGTGGGTCATCCAAACTGTGGTTCCTGGTGCTCCAGGCACTGTTAGGGGTAAGCTTACTCTCTTGGCATGGGTTTTATGCTAGACCAGTGATTGTTTGGTCACTCTCTCAATCTCTAGACAACCTTACCATAGCACATCCCATAAGCATCACAGACTGTAAATCACAGGTTATGTGGCTGGGTTGGTGTCCCAATCTGTCTGCATGAAGTCTTGCTTGGTCACAGGAAATGGCCAGTTCGGGCTACATATCTGCTATTACTAGGAGTCTTAGCTGGGCTACTCCTTGTAAATTCCTGGGAGATTCCCTTGCACCAGGTTTCTACCTGAACCCAAACTGCCTCCCTTTGGAGTAGTCTCTTTCAGGACTCTCTCCCTCCATTCCTCCAACTTAATCACTAATGTTCCTATCCCTACCCACTCAAAGTCCACTCATGAAATCTCTTCTATTTTCCCTTCCCAGGGAGATTCAGGCATCCACACATGAACTTTTCTTTTTACCTAGTCTCTCAGCAACTGTTGATTGTAGCATAGTTGTCTTTATTTTACAACTAATATCCACTTACAAGTGAATGCATACCATGTTTGCCTTTCTGGGTCTAGGATAAACCTCTCAGGATGATTTTTTTTCTAGCTAGTCTTTGACACTGCCTGGAGCACCAGGATCCACAGGTAGGATGACCCAGAGAACTAGGGTAGAACCAAACACAACTGGAAAAAATAATGATGCCTAACAATACTCATAGATTGGTGCCTAGTCTAATTGTCATCAGACTGGCTTCACCCAGCAACTGATGGAAACAGATGCAGACCCACAGCCAAATATTCGGTGGAGCTCAGGCAATCCTGCAGAAGAGGTGTGAAGAGAATTGTAAGAGCCCAAAGGGTCAAAGACATCACAAGAAAACCCACAGAATCAACTAACCTAGGCTCATAGGGGCTCAGAGAGACTGAACCAACAACCAAGAACATGCATGGGACTGACCTAGGCACTCTTTATATATGTTACAGTTGGATAGCTTGGTCGTCTTGTAGAACTTCTCTCAGTAGGAGCAGGGACTGCTGTCTCTGACTCTTTTGCTGACTTTTGGGACCCTACCCCTCACACTGGGTTGACTTGCCCAGAATTAATACAAGGGGAGGTGCTCAGCCTTACTGCAACTTGATATGCGAAGTTTTGTCGATATCCATGGGAGACCTGCCCTTTCCTGAACAGAAATGGAAAAGGAGTGAGTTGGGAGTGGGGACAGAGGGGGGTGGGGTGGGGAGAAAGGACTGGGAGGAGAGGAGGGAGTAGAAACTGCAGCCAGGACGCAAAATAAATAAATAACTTTTTAAAAAGAAAAAGAATTATTTAATAACTAAAGAATAAGCTAAGTGAAGTTTTTCAGCTGCTCAGGTTTCCACAGTAACAGATTTAGAATCCAAGTCCATTAATGTACACATTGCTTCTAATTGATACTAACATTAACATAAGTGGGAAATTTCTAACCTTTTTCTGGATGGAAAAGGCAAAAAATAGTATTCCGTCTTGCTACTATTGATTAGTAATAGAAAATCAGATGTCTCACAATCAAAAGATTTTTTTTTTCTGTTTCAGGTCCAATGATAACTGATGGGTGTGACCTGACTGAAATATGTTAACCTGTCTGAGATGCAGCTGTAAAATTGAGGCAATAATCCTAGATTGAATCAACCATCATTGTGAGAAAGAAAGTATCTACGAAATCCCTGAAGAAGTGGAAATGACTCTGATTTCTGTTGTATTTCTTTTTGTTCAATGTAAACCTCTCTTTTGCATCACACCTTAGTTATGATCTCTAGTTCATAGCTGGGGAAATTATGATAATATTTACTATGAATAATTATCATAAATATTTCAAATTACCTGCACTTAAAATGAAACAATGAACCATTTTCCTTGTGACACACAGAAATGGAAAGTTCCTTCTGATCAGACAAAGACTGGGGGAACATAGGACATTAGAGTTCTTCTCAAATATTCCCTAGTTCAATAGATGGTGATGTGAGAGAAGACAATGCATTTATTGTTCACCCTGAAGATTCATTTGCTAGGGGTGGTATTTTGACTCCTCAACTGATCAGCTGTGAACTATTCCATTATTTAAGAAGAAGCAAATGGAATCTTATGGAACTGTAGCTGGTCACATCTTCCCAAAACAGTGATTGTCAACTTGGTGCAAGCTAGGATAATTTGAGCAAGTTATCTCAATGAGAGCTTCTCTAAATTTGGTTGGCATATAGACATTTCAGTGGAGGAATTGTCCTGATGATATTAATTGAGGTGGAAAAATCTGCCCATTCCTAGACAGAGAATCCTGGATTGTATAAGAATAGAAAACATTACCTGAGCACTAGAATGCATGAATTAAGTAATTTCTCTTTTGCTTTTAGATAGTGGCTATCATATGACTAGCTGCTTCATGTTCCTGCTTCCTGATTTCCCTACAATGATGGACTATAACCTGGAATTATGAACTTAATAAATCCCTTTTCCTTTAAATTTCTTTGGTCATGCTATTTTTGTCACAGCAGTAGAAAAAAGACACTAAGACTCACCCTCCCATTTAGCTACCTATAGAGCTTTACTCGTAGAAGAAAATCCCTGTATAATGGAGAAGAAACTATTTCATTTCAGGGAACCCTGTACCACCTCTGACACACAGTTTCTAACTATGAGAACCTCTACAGAAGTATAGATGTCAATATTTTCTGGGTATGGACACATTTTCATTATTCATATTTCATAGAAATCATGGGCACTAAGTACAAAAGACAGCCACACATATTTAGCATTTATTACCCTATGTATGTCACTATTAAACTGTGTTTAGCAATTTCTTGTCTTAACTTAATTATTTGTCAATCAGAAAATTGTTGCATACATGGTTGGGTTCCTATTTCCTGGCCAGGCTAAACTTTCTTCTATAAGTGGTTGAATACTCAAAAGTTTGCCTTAGCTGTCAGCCAAGTTATAAGAGACATTTATTCAACTGCTTCCAGAAGAGAAAACATTATTTCTTTTTTTTGCTTCATATAAAAGAGAAAAAATGTCACATATCTCTATTCCTAACTTCTTGGTCATATTTAGACATTAAATGATCGATTTCTTTCTGTTTTCTAATTGCACTGAACAAGTATAATTTCTTCTATAAAGAGAGTTTGCATAGGCATATTGCAAACTTTACCTGCTACCTTCCCTTATTGCAAAGTGTATAATTTATCTTCTCAACAGTGTAATACATATCCTAATATGACTAATGTTAGAAAATTTGCCTCTAGTCACTATGTATTAATTATGCGTTGTTTCCCCAAAAGTGAAAGGCACATAATTCTTATTCATTACAGAAGAAATTCTATCTTCAGGTTTTTAGAACAACAGTCCTACAATATTCTTCTAATAAATGTTTTATTCTAGGCTCTTTTTCTGTGGTTAAATTTGCTGAGCTATTATTACTATATGAAGGACCCTTCCTTTTATAAAAAAAAAATGGCATTTTTATTTGTTTCTCTTTATTGTTTTATCTATTTATATTGGCTGTGAAAATTTATATTATTTGAGAAGAGCCATGTCATTCTGGAGTTTATGCTCAAAATGGAACTATATGGTTTAAATAAAAGATTCCATTTGTGGGTTCGTAAATAATGTCTATTTGGTTTAATTAATGTTAAAAGAAAGATAACTCAAAGCTGGCTTGAATAAAAGTTTACAGTGCAATGCCTACAATATAACAATGACCTTGAATGAGAAGAAACTATTGCCTGTTTCTTTTCCTGTTGAATGTATTCCCTTTTTCATCATCACAGTAATAATGACTTCCAAAGCATCTCCAAATCCTCCAACAGAAATTGCCCCAATCCTTATCTTTAGACAGTTCACTTACATCATAGTACTCTCCTGCCCCTGGCCATTCTGTTAGCAGCATAGGACCATTGCAATTGTTGGATAATCTCTTTGTAGACTGGGAATTTTCTTGGGGGTTAAGCAGTTTGACATACATTAGAGGGCCATGAGCATTGCTTCCCATTAAGTAGATCTTTAAAATGCTGATTTAATAACATTTTGATGATGTGATATTGGATGATAAAACATAATTAGACCAAATGAGCCTCAGGCTCCTCAGAGGCATGATGTCTGTTACTTGTAAGTTCATGGGAAAATAAAAAAAAAAAAAAACAAATAAATGGGGGCTTGGGAAACACAGTGGTGGTAAGTAGTCTGCACTACTTTATATATTACATTACTGTTTCATATTTTCCCATCAGTGGTGTGAATTTATATATTTTACTTAAATGTAATGGACATGTGAAGACATCAAAATTGGTTATAACAATTTGATGTATTGTATGTTCAATATATACCTATAATGTATGTTTTGTTTCATTTAGATATGTATTTTTCTGTATATTTGCTGAGGTGGAGTTTTGCTTTACAGATATCCATTCTCTGACTTACCCTCTTACATGCTGAGATTACAAGAACCACATACCTGGATTGCATAATGTTTTATGTCAAATGAAGCATCTACATCTTCCATGATCAATCCTGCATGGAAAAAATTCAAAATCCTTTCTTTTAGCTTTTGCAATCCTTAATGTCGACCACACTCAACAATAGTTTGGATGACACCACACAACTATCCCTACACAGACCTGGTGTACTGTTGTGCAAACAATGTCAGTTCCTGTCTACCTTGCAAGTTAGAGTGTGTATTTTGTGCCCCAAATAGTGGAAGAAATGACATTTTATAGATCTGAAGTTAGAAGGATGCTAGGTTGGAGAAAAAAAACTGATAAATATATATTAAACTTCAGCTTCCTTAGTGCATGTCACATACAACATACTCTCGGCATGTTTTTTAATTAATAAATGTTATTAAGAATGTTTTGCATTAAAGTCAGAATTAAAGCAGAAAATTTCATGTTTATTTATATATTTATTTTTTAAATTATTATTATTATATTTGTGTTTTAATTTTACACATCAGCCATGGGTTCCCCTGTCCTCCCCCCTCCTGCCCCTACCCCCACCTTCCTCCCATTCCATCCCCTCCATTCCCATATCCTCCAGGGCCAAGACTCCCCTGGGGATTCATTTAAACCTGGTGGATTCAGTACAGGCAGGTCCAGTCCCCTCCTTCCAGCTGAGCAAAGTGTCCCTGTGTAAGCCCAAGGTTCCAAATAGCCAGCTCATGCACTAAGGACAGGTCTATTTATATATTTCTTAACGAAATGTCCCAAGTAAGACCACATTATTTCATTTTGCATTCTAGTGTTAAAGAGTTTGTAATTCAGTCAAATTAACCCTTTTCAAAGGAAAGGACCAGGATCCTAATGCTGTTTCTGGACATCTCAAAGAGTTCTCCTGTGTTGGTGGTGCATGCCTTTAATCCTAGCACTCAGGAGGCAGAGGCAGGAGGATCTCTGTGAGTTCGAGGCCAGCCTGGTCTACAAAGCTAGTTCCAGGAAAGGCTCAAAGCTACACAGAGAAACACTGTCTCAAAAAACCAAAACCAAAACAAAAACAAAAAACAAACAAACAAAAAGAGTTCTCCTGAACCTTTGCTTTTGCTTTCCCTCCCTAGAGAGTCATTAATGCACGTGTCCTAACATGAACTCAAAACAGCACCAACCACAGCTCCTACCTTAGGAGGCTAAGTCTTGGTTACTAACACAGCTCAGCTGTTCTGAAGAGTGAATCCCTGATAAACCACGGATAAAGCTGTGGAACTCAAGCTGGGATCCTGTCTGTTCTGATGCTCTTATCAAAACTAAGACTTCTGGTCAAATCTTTAAACCATTGTTGGTTTAAAGTCCCAGATGAATTTTGACCAGATGCACATTTCTATACTGGTATGTGTCTTCTGCAAAAAGAAGCTTCTTTGGTGAGGTAAGAGCTCCATATTATCAGTGGGCATAAGGATCAATGTTTAGAGTTCGGTTAGAAAATATACTAGTTTAGGAAAGTGGCAGCAGTAGATTCTTCTCTAGGCTATATGATCTCACTAATGATAGATAATTGGCTATATGGATAGTGTCAGGCATGCTTTCCCTCCGATTGAGTGGTCTTAAGTTCTGTTAGGTATCTGTTAGATATTACTAAGATATAAGTCACTATTTAACCCATGGGGGAAATTTTCACGTGGTCCCACTCCCAGATAATGAACTACAAGCAACTAATGGATAAGAAAGGAGGGCATATCAGTCTTCTCCAGAATGAGTCCCATGATAGGTTATCCCATCTCTAACACTCAGAGCTTAACAAATACACATCTGAGCAACACTAAATGGACTCAGTGGGTTATATATCATAAAGAAGAGGAGGTCATGAATTTGAAAAGGGAGATGGAATGGGGAGAAAGGAGTTGAAAATTATGTATATATGGAATTAATATATAAAATTTCAAAAATATTAAATTAATAAAATAAATTAAAACCCCTGCTTATGATTCAGACAGGAGGATTTAGAGAGAGCAGCCCATTTTTCTCTGAGGTAACTTATTCACAGCTATTGCTTCAGCAAAACTGTTTCCACTAAGTTATCTCTTCTAGGTCTAAGTGTCCAACATTACAAAGATAACTATCTTACAGTGACTTCCTTAGTTGTACTCCTTAAAATTGTCACCTGCTTCCATTCCCATAAATGTGATTCTATTTTTATGTGTTGCATATCACCTACAACCACCTAAAAATTTGCATCCTTGGATGTTCCACATTTTATTTCATCTTCTTGTGAAAAAATATATGCAGGGTGAGAAAAAAACACACAGGAAGAAACAAAAATATTGTTTTGTTTCCTGACATATTTCAAGTGTCAGAGTACTGACTCACAGGAATAAGGTTTACTAATAAATTTGTTGAATGAATAAATGAGTCAATTGTTTTAATTTACCTGTTCGTCTGTATTAGTCCTTTAGGGAGACCTGCTGCTTCTGTATCTGGCATCTAGGAGTTTCCAGTGTCACTCTCAACCTGCCCCTGGTACCAGCTTTCCTAACTGGTCTCTGATGTCAGTTCAAAAAGAGAAACTTAATTTTTTTACATGAAATTATTTCTTGGGGTTCCCCCTGTGTCTTTCAGAAATGTCTTCTCACTATGTTTGACCCCAAATTGTGGAAGGGAGTTAAACTTTCTTTCTTACTTCTGTACCTGTACCACAGAAATCTGATCATTCCTGTATTTATGTGGAATTTTGACATAGATATGAACATGATTTACCCTTCTAAATGTTCAATGCTAAAATTGTCTTTAATGAAGAAAAACAGTGTTAATGAAAATTTGGAAAACTTGTGTCTTAATTTCCCTATCTGTGACTCTGGCAATAGCAAATTAAGGGAGAAAGAGTTTATTTTAGCTCATAGTTCATAATCCATTGTGGAGGAAAGTCAAGAAAACAGAAGCTTAAAGGCCCTGGCCATGTCATAGCCAGAATCTGGAACAGAGGTCAATGAATGCATAAAACTGCTCAGTTCCATTTATTATCTATAGTCCAATATCCCATCCAGGGCATGGTGTAACCTACAGTAGTATTCAATAAATATAATCAAGACAATCCATCACAGGTATGCCCTAAGTGTTTGTAGATTCTGTAAAGTTGACTTCTAGTGGTAACCATTTCAACCAATGTCAGATCAATTAATGTTTGGGTAGAACTATTGTGTCCTCCACAAACCCCTCCCTTGGCTCATAACCTATCATCTGTACTCTTGTGGAGCTAATACAAAGAAGACTATTATCTTACTAGTAGTTAGGACCATTTAAAAATTGAAAAGGAGACATGAGAACTTGGGGGCTAATATAAGAAACAAGAGTGTTATAGAATGAACTCCCTCACTACAGCTATTGAGGGGCACATTTGGACTCATGTAATGGGAAAAGAGGCAACAGAAAGGAGCCCAGAGACAATGACTAGAGAAGGAAATGGAAGGATAAGCAGAAGGACACCATGGCACATGATCCAGGGGTGTGGGAAATGGGACCAAGGCATAGGGACTATGGCCAGCCCCTAAGTTTTCATGCTTAGAATGCATACGGCTTCCCGTTTGGGCACATCACATCATGTTTCTTCTGCTAAGGTCATTCATATCCAACTCATTGCCTGAATTCAGGTTTTCCATGACATTTAGATTCTTATGACATTTCCTAGAGATAGGCTTCTTCAGGTTCCTGCTGAAGATGGTATTTCCTGAAGAGGAATTTCTTGACCCCATTCTTTGCTCAAGGTGCTTTATCTTTCCTTGTCATTTTCCTTCATACCAGTTAAGAAATGGACCAATTTTAAATAATTTTTATTTTGATCATTTGTTTCCTTACTAAATGGAATTATTCATGAGACTAGAAGTTTATCTGTGCTATTCACAACTACACGTGCCTCACCTATCACAGGGCATAGAAAAGCAGGCAATCATAAATGAGATAGAGAAAGCACACAAGTAAGAGAGACAGAAGTTGAGATACAGCTACACGTCAAGCACTAGGCCAAATTTCTTAGTTATTTCCTCTTCACAACAAACTTCTATGACAGATGTCATTCATACTATCCTTTATTTTTTTGTTTAATCAAAGCACAAATAGTTAAACAGTTTACTCAAAATACATAACTAAGAATTTTTTATCTTTTATTATCTTTAAATTCTATTATCACATCACAATGAATCAAAGTGGTCCAAAGTTGCTGTGGGTTTCACACAACCAATCTATAAAATGAAAGGTTAGTCACTGTGGTCTTTGAAAACAAATTTGGGGTCAAGGAAAGGAAATCCAGTGAACTCAAAATAAGTGGATGCTTTACCCATTGTCATGTAACTACTGTAGAGCAATGCTAGAAATGTAAGTCTGTAATCTGCTTATAAGGACCAGCTCCCAGGTCTTCTATTTTTCAGAGGATCAAGGCAAGTTAAAAAGAATTCACAAAGTTCTAGGATTTCTGTAAGCATGGACCAGGAAGCCAGCCACATGCATTTACACTTGAGTGAATGAACAAAGACTGGATGTGACCCATGATGATGCATGGTTCCACACAGGAGGCCTTTCATGCTAACCCTGGAAGCACTGCTCATACTTTAAACAGTGGTGCCCACCACTCAGGTCTATCTCAGTTTGTGCTTTCTCATATAGTCTCTGGACCAGCTTCTCTTGTCACTTGACTCACTGGGAACTTCATAATTTTTAGTATGATGGTCAGGACCATGATGACACATAGAGATGCTTTCACTCAACTGTATATCTGCCCTTATTCTCATACTTAAAAAGGCTATTCCATATTCCAGACTGCCTAAAAATGAAAATTCACAGTTTCTGGCTGCTTACTCTTAAAACAGGGTTTGATTTTAATCTATTTTGTGATTAGAACCATTGACATGAGTGCATAATTTCTAAATAAGCACAGAATATTCTATTACACAGTTATTTGATGCACTGTACTTATAAAATTCTGCAGTAATTTCCCCTAATTTATACAGCCCTGGTTACATGTCTTTATTCACTATAACATGCAAATGTTTCAACTCTACATTGATAGCAATACAAATAGCACTGAGTTCACAGTAAAGATGTCCGTATCCAAATCTAAGTATTCTCTGTGGGATCTTCTGGACCTTCACCAAGTCATTCCACATCTCTAAAATCAGTTCTTCAGCATGGAGAGTTGGGTCAGTGTTTGGTGCCCAAGCCTGATGACTTCAGTTTGATCCCCATGGAAAACAAAACAAAAACAACAACAACAAAATCATGACATTGCACGTGTGTAGTTCCAGCAATCCTATGTTGAGATGAGAGGTGGAGAATCTCCTGAAAGCTCACATGCCAGCATAGTGACAGAAATAAAAAGAGAAAACCCACCTCAGTATAGGGGAAGGTAAAAACTGACTCCAAAATGTTGTCCTCTGACATCCACATACACACACACACACACACACACACACACACACACATACACACACCACATCAGACACACACATACACAATAAATTAGAAAAAAATAAAATGTTTGTTTTCTTGATTGGGAAGATTCACTGACCTCTATGAACTTTACTTAAAAAGCACGCATCATCCAACATATGTTGAAATTGCACCTCAGATTTACCTATGTACTAGAACATGTACTCACAGTTATATGAACCCTAATTCTGTCTAGTCTATCCTATGAGTCAAACAAAATACTACCCACTAGTGGATGATGAATTAATCAAACAAAAAGTACCCCAAACATCAGTAACTTGGAAAAAGAATTGGTTTAAAAGATATTAATTGGGTTGAAATATAGATACATGTGTTTATATGTACTTGATGCCCCTCTACATTGAGAAGTGATCCAAAACCCCTAAAGCTCAAAACACATCAATTCTTTTCAATAGGTTATTGTAAATACAAACTGCAATCAAATATGAGCCATTTTTGTAAACAGTGCTACCTCAAATTCTTTGATATCAATGTTCTATGTCATTGATATTCATAACAAATTTGTAAAATCTCATGGCATCAATATAGTCAAATATTGATCACAATCTTTGAATAGTCAGTGCTGATTAGAGGTCACAGGTTTCTTGGTGATGTCAGTGATTAGTGTTTTTGTTTTGTAACTAGTTTTAAAAGCATGAAAATTTGTGTTATGTTTGTATTATGGCACACTACACACAAACATACTTGATTATATTATTTTGTTCAAACTATAAAAAAGTAAATTATAGGAGTGGATGGATTTATTTTGCTGTAAAAGCAATATATTATCATTAGGAAAATATTGCTCTATTTATACCTAAAAGTTGTTTTTCCTTTATGTCAACTCTTATGCACTTTTTCATGTATGGCTTGTGATTATGGCCATAATTCCACAAAGATGGGGTTATCTATGGTCATCAGTGGACATTAAAAATAAGAAATAGAAGCCAGCACAGTATGAAAAAATTCTATAAAGCATCTCCCACAAACCTAGCCAAAACTACAACTTATCATAATTTGTTTAAAGTTTACAGAATTCTTTTAAGTGATATGTTACCATTTCAACTTTAAAGATATGAAAATTTTATTCTAAGAGGCTGTAACTCAAGAATCAAAAGCTAATAAGACACAGCAGTAACTCTGTTGACTCCAAAATGTGGGAATCTAAATCCCAATTCTTCTATGCTGTATTAGGTTACCTTCATGTGATATTGACTAGGGATCAACTGGCATAGCCACCACGTCTCACAGCACAAGCTCAGTCATCAACTAACTTACTTATTTAAGTGTCAAAAGACAGGGTAGTGTAGAACAACATTTAACCTTCCACAACAAATTAGAGTGTTTTGAGAAATTCACCTAAGAAATGGAATACACACCAAATAAGCAGTAAATCCAATACAATCAACTGCCTCACACAAACCAGTGTACCCTTAGAAACTAGCATTGTCTTCCATCATCACTGGAAAAACACAAAAGCAAGATTGAAACATGAGTTGTTTTATAAATGTCAGGAAATAGGTTATCAAAGTGAAGTCCACATTTACTATGTGGCATGCAAAATAGAATGTCACTCCAAGCAATCTCAAATCAATTTTGTTGTAATTTTAAGGTAAAAAGCCCTACCCAAGTTTGTCCTCCTGAGTAAAACATTTCATTATTGTGCTGTTGCCCAAAGAAATAGACAGATATTCACAAGTGCTGAATAATGAATCCAAAACAAGTGAGATTCTTCCTTTTGCATTTTTCCCTTATAAAGCTCAAAGGACATTTGCCTGACAAAGTCCAGTAACTTACCTTTTGGATCTGCTTGTTAAATTAACAGAGTAGAGGTATAGCAAAATACAGTGAGAAAAGCCTGTTTAAACTAAAAAGAACTTCTTAAGATTTAAAAATTTTAGTAGTATATTTAGAAATCAAAATCACTCTACAATACCTATAGGAAAGAGCATTACATGCTTTTGATTCCTATGTGGCCATGAAGGCAGAGGGCATAAGCAAGCACTGCCTTGCAAGGAATGATTGAAAAGTAAACACACTTTTCCAGAAACAACTCCATTAATGCAGTGATGAAGTGTTCAGTTACATTATTGAGTAAGATGACACCACGTAATTATTGTAAATGACTATGAGCATAGAGGGCCTTCAAACCTGACTGAGAATTTACACCCAGCATTTTGCAACTATCAGAACCTCAGTTTCCTCCTCTGTACCTCTTGCATTTTTGTCACATTGCACTTTTGCTACATTAATTCAATGACCAATTTTCTACTCCTTATATTCTGCTTTGTTACTCAGAATCACTCTTGCATTTGCAAGAACTCTCTCCCCTTCATAAGGGCTTTTGTTTGAGAAATGTTCTTCCTTTTCACCCAGCCTATGTTTTAAATGGTAGCTGCCACATTCTTTCAAAGGCTTTAGCTCTGTTTACTTGATCCAAGAGAAGGTTGCAACTGGCATATTTGAATCAGAACTGTGAGTAATACATCAGTTCTTGGTGTAGTCATTGCTTAGAGTTTGAATAGAGTTTGTCCTCTAAGAGATACGTTGAAATTTGATTACCATTCTGGCCATGAGGGGAGATTGGTGTTTAAGAGGTGATAATGTCATCATAGATTAATGGGTGATTTGAAGAAAGGGTTGTAAGGCAGAAGCAGCTCTGCATGTGTCCACTTGAACGTGAAGTTTTTCAAATATTATGACAGAGAAGAAAGCCCTCGCCAGACTTATTTGTCAAATATCAGACACCCCGTCCCTAGAACCATGAGCTAAATAAACTTTTCCTCTTTATAAGTAACTGTATTGATACACTTTTCTATTGCTGTCATGATAAAACACCATGACCAGAGGAACTTATAGAAGGAAGTGTTTATTCAGGGCATACAGTTCCAGAGGGATAAAAATTCATCACCATCATGTTCTGTATATGACCGCAGGCAGGCAGGTATGCAGCTGGAGCAGGACCTGACAAGTTCATATCAGCATCCAGGAAGAGGAAACAGGGAGCACAATGGGGATGGCAAAAGGCTTTGAAAACAAGCCCACTTCCAGTGGCACACCTCTTCCAGCAAGGTCACACCTCCTAATCCTTTCAAAGTAGCCATCAACTGGAAACCAAGTGTTCAAATGCTGAAGATTAGCAGGGGAAATGGAGCAGGTAGCATCTCATCCAAATCTTCAGAGTTACCTAGTTTGGGTATTCTGATAGACCAATAAGAGATAGACCAAGGTACCCTTTCTGAACATAAAGCTGCAAGTTGAAATAACAATGCTGCTTGTAGCTAAGGTCATTTGCAATCTGAATCCCAGTCAACAATATTATTGCAAGAGTTGAATACAACTTGATTCTACTTGCTGAGGTCACATTGTCCTTTCAAACCTTTCTAAACTCAGTACTAAAGCCTATTCTTACAAAGGATGCAATGTCCTCAATTTTGCAAAATCTCATGGTTGCTTCTCTTTTATTTAGTAACATTATAGAAAAATTATAGTAAATATTCTTATACTCAGAAAATCTTTTCTGTGGTTGTTGTTGACACCACCCTCCCTTTATGCATGTCATTTTCCTGCCTCCATTACCTCAGGCTTCTCACTGTCTTCCCGTTTTTCTTCCATCCCAGATCCAATTGTGGTTGTGTTAGCAAAGAGCATAGATTGACTTATCTGCTTACCTCTGGTTTTTTTTTTTTTTTTTTTTTTTTTTTTTTTTTTTTTTTTTTTTTTAGTTTTGTCTTTGTTCCTGAGAGCTTGCTACATATATAAATGGAATATGATTATATGTACCTCATTTCCTCACTCCAGCTCTTCTTCATGTTCCCACCAGCATACTTCCTCTAAATTTCATGTACTTTTATAACCTAATAAGTCCAGTTAGTGCTGCCATGTAGTCACTGATAGAATTTGCTTTGTTCTTCTTACCTCTCTGGATGTTTCCTCTGATAACTTTACTGGCTGCTGGCTTTTACACACTTTTGACTTAACTAACTCCAAACTCCCAGCTCTGACCTGTCTCTCTAGAAGTCCATATTCCTATAACCAATTACCCGCAAGCCTTCGTTAATGCCCGATCTATCTGCAAAATGGTGCTTCCTTAAAATCATCCACCTTCTCTGACTCTAACAATCTTTCTGCCTCCTCTTCTCTGAGCCTTAAGGGGGCAGGGCTTGGATAAAGTCATCCCATTCAGGGCTGAGTGTTCCATAGTCTCTTCCTCTCTATTCATTGACCAATGTAGGTCACTGTGTTACTTGCCTTCTACTGCAAGATGAAGCTTCTCTGCTGAGGACTGATTGATTGACCCATCAGTGGACATAGCAGTATGCCACTAGGACTTATTTTATCACTATATTCATTTAACAGAATATGACCAGTGACATGAGATAAGGATATTTGGCAGGTTTCTATTATAGGTAGAAACATACTTCTCGCTAAACTAGTATGTTGATGTCTTAATCTCAGTATGCCAGAATGTCAATGCTTTTGAAGAAAAGATTTTTAAAATGGCAATTCAAATTTGAAGTAGAAAATAAGGCTTAATTCAACAAGCTCTTATCCAAATAAGAAGAGGGGATTAGGGCACCAGCAAGCACTGACAGATAATCGGGTGAAGACACTAAGAGCTACAACCCAAAGAGATGAGGCTCATAAGAAGTCAATATAGGGACACTTCATTCTCAATCATACAACCTCCAGAATTATAAGAAAACAAATGACTATTACTTAAATGACCCTTCTATGGTACTAAAATTCTCAGGGCTATCTTCAAAATTCAATGACTACATTGGCTACCATAGTACTGTAAAGCAGATATCATCCAGACCAGGATTTGTGACATTCTGAAAGAACAGAGGGCATTCACTCGGTGATTTCAGAACCTATTGTACAAGAGACACTCCATTAGCTTGGGCCAGGATCTAAAGTGCTGACTCTAGTCTTGACAACGTGTAGTCTCTAACATTGAACAAGGCCATTGATGCATCTAAATGCCAATTGGTTAGTAAAGTAACCAGCTGTGCTTTATAGGACAGTGCTGACAATACACAGAAATGATTTTCCTGATGCTGACATGCTCCGCAAAGACTAGGAGTTACTCGCATTCTTTTGACTCCTGTTTTCAATTAACCAAATCTCCCCAGTGGCCCAGGACAGTGTCTCCAGCTGCACTGATGAATGCTGCCTGTGTCTACACCTGCTTTCTTCATTTGTTTCTATTTCAAACACCTTGTGAGCAGGGTAATTGAGTTTGAATTGCTTGGGGGAATCCTCCCCCCGCATGGTTCTGTGCAAGAGAAGCTCACAGTTCTAATGATTTATTATTTCCCCTCCTAAGTGTATTTGGTGTGTGTGTCCAGCACAGGAGCTACATGAGGGGAGCACACACATACTGTCACTTCCAATATAGCCATGAATAAATCCAGGGAAGCACTTCTCCCTTTACCATTTACAGAAACAGACCTTTCAAGTTCTAACATGGATTATTTTTATTCTCAGTGCCTCTGTCATATGAGATATGCCTAATTTAATTTAGGGTCTTCAAACACACTGGTTTCTACCCTAGCCCACAATGTGTCCACAGTTCTCAGAATGGGAGAAAGATGTGTTTTAATAAAAGAGATTTTGCAAGCATAGATGTTTCTGTGAAATAAAGTCCACATGTAATTAAATCAGCTCATATCTAGCCAATGTGTGCTAAGCTGTGTTTTAAGCATTTCATAATCTAGCATTTTATAGACTGAACACCTTGATAAGGTACATATTATTATCTCATTTAATAGATAGAACAGTTTTTAAATAAAATTTTTGTTGTTGTTGTTGTTTTCGAGACAGGGTTTCTCTGTGTAGTTTTGGTGCCTGTCCTGGATCTCACTCTGTAGACCAGGCTGGCCTCAAACTCACAGAGATCCACCAGGCTCTTCCTCCCAAGTGCTGGAGTTAAAGGCATATGCCACCACCGCCCATCTTACATTAATTTTTACATGGTTCTTGTTCATGTGGGACCATATGCCCTTGACTTTATGACTCTTTTGGCTATAGAGAACATTAGAAAATGTTGCTTGGTTCTTGCAAAGGCTTCATCCTTGGTATAATTTGAACATGCAATATTGCTCATAGGCTCATGATACTTTTTTTTAGAAAGTTTGGAATCTGGAAGGAGTGGGAGGTGGTGCGAGGAAAAAGGTCACCAAGGTTGGACCCTTGGAGGTGACCTGTCTCTGGCTCCACCATGCCCCTTCTTTGCTACTTCTCTGTCATGTCTATATCACCTTCTCCACAAAGATGAAGTCATAGCTCTAAAATCTGAGGCAAAATAAACTGTCCTCTAATTATTTTTATGCCAGATATTTTTGTCACATAAAAAACTAACAAGTATAGACAGAAGAAAAAAAAAAAAAAAAACCTCTGCCTCTTCTATTTTGATGGCTGTAAATGTCACTCTTAGAGCGTCAGAGCACATATAAGCTTTCTTATACTTCTGAGGGAGCCAGATGTGTGAGCAAAGCCTTATTAGATCCTGTAGACTCTGGATTGACAACTTGGACCCAAGTTAGGCCCTCTGAATGTGGGTGACAGTTGTATGACTTGGGCAGTTTGTAGCACCCCTAGCAAACAGGGCCAGGATTTATCCCTAGTGCATGAACTGCCTTTTTGGAGCCCATTCCCTATGGAGAGATACCTTGCTCAGCCTTGATGCAGAGGTGAGGGGGTTTGGTCCTGCCTCAACTTGATATGCTGGACTTTGTTGACTCTCCAAGGGACTGATCCACATGTCAATTGAATACTACAAAGTGGCATCCATCAAAATCATGTAGAAAAATATCTAGACAATATTATTCAACTTTCAAAACTACAGAACTATGAGATATATTTAAACAGACTATGATTTAAAACAATAATGTTTGGGAAAGACTGTACTTAGCAGTAAACAACTCAAATACCCTTTGAAGAAACTAAGGCCAAAAACATGAGAAGAGGAGGAGGGGCTGTTGCTGAAGTTAGCATTTAAAGTCAAAGTACTCTGTTATAAATCTTGAATTTGGGCCTTGAAAGTCTAATTCCAGAAAGTAACTTTTTAAATATAATGATTTAGTTCAAAATCCATAAATTATGATAATATATGATTAATAAGGCCAAAAGAAGAAATTGGATTAATTAATAAAAGAATGGCTCTGTAGCAGTTTAAACTACCAACACTAAAGGAAACCCAGCTTATTTTCAGGGAGATGAGATAGATAAATCGCTTCCATAGCCTTTCTTCCACAACCCCTTATTATTATAGAATCTTGACTGAAACCTTGCCTTCCCTATAGAATGGAACACAGTCCTATGGGACTCCAATTCAGACTGGAGTTTCTTTTAAACACAAATTCTCAGAGATAAGAGATTGCTTTGTCTTTGGCAAAAATAAGTTAATATTTATCAATCCTTTATGCTTTGTCCATGAAATTCATTGATAACTGATGTCATGACTATTGTGTAGGAGCTCTTAATTTTGTTGCACAACACCCTTTCTCCTTCTCACTCTGTCTTCCATCATTTTCTTCAAAATGTCTGTTTGCCTCCCCCACTCCTTGCTATAGGACTCATGTCATGTTTATATTTTTGGCCCACTTATCATAGTATTGCATATCAAGAGCCTTCAGGAAATATCATTATGTGGAAGTCCTCTTGTAAAAGACAGAATTTTCAGATAAGTAGGCCAATGGTTTTGAATGAGTTATGCTAAATTTGGGAAGACAGATAAGTAAAATAGACAATTAAAAGTATGCTGCAGCACTCTATGGGAAGAAAACAGAGAAACTGTGAGGGACAGACGGAGGCTACACTTAAAAGCCAGTCAGCCAGTCACAGTATTTCTCATGACTACAGCGATAAAAGAAGAAAGGTCACCTCAGCTGGCCTGGATAGAGCGTTCTTGAAAGAAGAGCAAAATTGAAATCCTGAAACTCTCAGTACACGTGTTGCCCCATAGACCATACCAATTACTTACATCTCTTGACTGTAAGAGGCTTTGACAAGCAACAAGTGTTAAACATGCTGGGAGTTGATTATCCTATTGAATACACTCTGAATAAGTTGGATAAATGAAAGGCATGCTGCTTGCACCTGAAACCCAGACAGATGAAGTAAAGTGGAATTGGCAAATACAACATTCCCAATGAACTCCAGCAACTGGCTTCAAAGACACCAGAATCAGACCAGCATATGAGGTTCATAGGATGGAGCAAGTTGCTCAGTGCATAATGATGAGCAATGTCAATCTTTGTGTGTGCATTACATACAGATGTACTAAGGACCAATTCCAATTCAGCACACATTTCTTAAATGCTGACTCTTCCTGTACGTGTGTATTCATCACTTATTGTGCAAGTGTTTCTTTTATGTGTTCAGAACTAAGCTTGGCCCTGTGGAAACAAAATGAAGATAAACTGGCTACACACCACCCTCAGGAATATGCTAACTGATGAATGACCACTTAAGCCACTCAAATAATCAGACAGAATTGTAATTAGTTCAAAGGGGGAAAGATAGAGCACTGGAAATATTGTGCTGTGAGTGATATTCACTGGAATGTCAGCTGATGCTTCTCTGAGGAATGATATAAATATAATACCTTAAAATGAGCTGGAAGAAGCAGGCAAAAAGGTAGGCTCTTCATTAGGAGGCCTTTACATTCTCTGCCACAGTGCTACTGACTGTGTATACAGAGGAAGAGAAAAATAGAAAAGACTCATGGTGGCCACTGCTCATCATTATGATCTCATAAGTCAAAATTGGAAATAATGGACAAATTCAATCAAGTGTGAACAACAGGGAAATGTATTCTTTCTCTCCAAAGCCCAACCTAGCCTATTCCCAAATCTTCAGCTATCATCACTTGATGATGTAGGGAGTCCACTAAAGGCAGTACAGGTTTTTATTGCTATATATTTGTGTTCAACAGGTCATCTCAGAAAGTTCTCTCTCAGAAATGGATGATTGCACTGTTCCCTCAGTCTTCTGAGACCAATGAAGTCACTGTCCGGAATTTAAAACATTGCACAAAATTCCATGCACAGACTGTTTTATATTGGCCATGATTCATACTTCAGAATACAAATCCACTATATAGCAAAAAAAAGAAATAGAATGCAGTTCTGGTAGGATGGAATTAGCAGGATGTGTGGGGTAGATGGTAAGTTAGGTATAGCACAACAGTTCAGGTCTTAGAAAGATCTGGATTCTATTTCTGTTTTCCCTCCTACTGACTATAGCAAGCTATGAAACAGCTTAAAACCTCACTGTCAGCTCAATCGTATTTAAAATGGTGAAACATAATCATATACTTCCTGAGAATTAGTTACCATAATGCAGATCATGACTTCAGTGTAGAAAATGACTTTGAGATATAATGTATATTCCATGCCTGTTCCTTCTTTCTTCCCTGAACTTTCATCCATTCTGTCCTTGGAAATGGGAAAAGTCAATTCATATTTAGACTCATAATGAATCTATAAAGGGATCAATGCCAAAAATGGCTTTGAAAATTAGGAGTGGAGTGGACTATAAAAGGGAGGGTCAGTTAATCTTCATCAGAAACTTGATAGGATTGACAGTTACCAAGATGAGTAAAGTATACCTCTATGAGTGCCTGTGAGGTATTTCCAGAAACAATGAGATCACATGAACATCTACAGAATGAACAGTTTCATTCATTTAGGGAATAAAATATAAATATGCTATCAGGAGTTGCTGGAACTATGCAGGTCATTGGGGCATGTCTTCAAGGGCAACGGTTGCCCTAGCTCTGTTTGTTTCCCTTTACTTACTGTTCAATAATGAGATGAACAGCTTTCTATGCTCTTCCACCACTGAGATGCTCTGCCTTATCCCCAGTCCAGAGTCACTTGAGCTAGTGTTGAGAACTAAAGACACCAAAACTGTAGGCAAAAATAAATCTTCCCTTGCTTGTGTGGTTCTGTCAGTTATTTGCTCACAGTGATGATATAAGCAGTTAAAATGGAGGTCATATCTTGTATTTGAGGGAGAAGCACATTGGCAGAAAGAATGATGCCTCACATGCAGTGAATGCAGTATGCTGTGTGGAAGGCAGTTAGTGATGAAAAGCAGATGATGTAAAGGTATGCTCTGTTTAAAGATGTTCACCTGCCTGGCCTTAGAACCAGCCTTTCTGGTAGCTGATGCCTCTTATTAGATAAATTTCATTTTGTGCTTTTCTTTAGCAGAAATTCTTTCCTTCCGAGGCAAACCCTAGAGTCATGTGGAGAATCCATGAATAAGCCAATCCCATGAATTCTGTTTTGTGTTCAGACATGCACACTGTCTAAACTTACCAAACATCCAACTTTAAGAACAATAGTAATGATATATATATATATATATATATATATATATATATATATGTGTGTGTGTGTGTGTGTGTGTGTGTGTGTGTGAGAGAGAGAGAGAGAGAGAGAGAAACTATTCCCTTTGCTAGAGTTGCCAATGATAGAAATACAGAGTCGGATTGTCTTTCAATTTCAATAAATTAGGGGAAACAATGATCTATCTACTAAAAAGGAAAAGAAACTTCAAGAAGAAAGAATTCTAAAGACAATCTTTTCATATAAATTGATGGAAGTGGATGCAGAGATCCTCAGCCAGGCGGAGGTGGAGCTCCAGGTGTCCAACTGTCGAGAAGGAGGAGGGACTGCAAGAGTGTGAATTGTTATCCAAGATTACAAAAAGCACAGGGACAAATAGACAATCGAATGGAAGCACATGAATTATGAACCAACGGCTGAGGAGGCCCCAGGTAGATCAGGCCCTCTGGATAAGTGAGACAATTGAATAGCTTGATCTGTTTGGGAGGCACCCAGTCTGTGGGACCAGGACCTGTCCTTAGCGCATTAGCTGGCTGTTTGGAACCTTGGGCTTACACAGGGACACTGCTCAGTCTGGAAGGAGGGGACAGGACCTGCCTGTACTGAATCCACCAGGTTTAAATGAATCCCCAGGGGTGTCTTGGTCCTGGAGGACATGGGAATGGAGGGGAGGGGCTGGGGGCAAGGTGGGGGTCGGGGCAGGAGGGGAGAGGACAGGGGAACCCATGGCTGATGTATAAAATTAAAACATAATAAAAAAAATTTTCAAAAAATTTCATTAAAAAAATTTCAAAAATTCTTAGGAAGTTATTATTTGTATAGAAAATTAAGAAAGAAAGTAAAAAGAATATATCTGCCAGTGTTTGCTTCTGGAGCATCATGGGATGCTGTCATGAAATTAAGTAACACCGAGTGGGAGAGGTGATGAATTTCAAACAGGAGCACATAGGCAGCTCATAATTCTGGAACACATTATAAGGAGGCAAGAGACGACGAAGATGCGGAAGTGTGGGCGAGAATTTGAGAATGAAGTGTCTAGCCCATTTTAAGATGTTCTGCCTTAGTCTCAAGACAAAATCTTGCAATCACAGAACATCTTTAAAACAGGGACGTTTTACTTATTTACTTTACTTGTAGCTTAGGAAAAAATGACTATAGAAACCAGTTAAGAAATGTATGCAAAGGCTCATTTACAGTCAATGAGCTTCTGAAAATAGGATGAAATAGATAATAAAGGGGCTTATCTACAGTGATGGATAATATTGCCAACATGACAGGCCCTATAAGCCTAGAGGCATGTCTTTAAGGGATTCCACAGATTATGTTAATAGAAGAGGGAAGACACATTCTGAGTGTGGGTGGCGTTACTCCATAGGCTAGAGTCCTGGATCACATAAAAAGAAGAAAGGAAGCTGAGTATTACTTCAACATCCACCCCCTTCTTTACTATGAAGTTTCTAGGACCAGCTACCTCTAGCTCCTGCCATCAGGCTTTCCCCAAAATGACAGATTGCAACTGTAAGTCAATATAAGCCCTTACCCCTTGAGTTGTTTCTTCCAGTATGTTGCTTCAGCAATGAAGAAAGCAACTAATACTTATCCTATACAAAGTAAGTTCTGCTTAAAGAGGCAGAAACACTTGAGACCTCCTAGACTTTAGGGAAGGGAAACAGCATTCTTTTCTGTTTTTTTCAAGACAGGGTTTCTCTGTGTAGTTTTGGTGCCTGTCCTAGATCTCACTATGTAGACCAGGCTGGCCTGGAACTCACAGAGATCTGTCTGCCTCTGCCTCCTGAGTGCTGGGATTAAAGGCATGTGCCACCACCTCCTGGCAGGAAACAACATTCTTATGTGATGAATCCTAGATATAGTTTCTGGACACAGAACCCAAAGTTCATGTGAGAATCTGATAAAATCTCACTACCCAAAGTTGAGAAGATGTGAAGAAAGAAAAGATTTTTTAACAAAATTTGATGTATTTGTATCAGGAGTTTCAACATAGTGTGGAAAATCAATAGAAAGTAATTTTGTAGTATTCGTATGCCTTGCTAATAGTCATCAATTACATTGGGATTCTGATACATGAAATTCTTTGATGTTACAGAGAAAAATCACACTCCCATCCTGCTAAAAGCCTTATATTATATTTGTAACTCAATGTGTTACTAAATTTGCAAATGGGTCTTAAAATTTTAGTTCATGTTATATAAGGTCTTTGGAGTAGACCCTAATCCAATATGATTAATGTCTTTACAAGATGAATTAGAAAAAAGACATGGACTAAAGATCATATGTAAACATTGAAAGAAGAAAGTCATATGTGTGACAGAGGATTCAAGGGTTTTGGTTTTTGGTTTTTGGGTTGTTTTTTTTTTTTTTTTTGATATTTTGATCTCTTCCTTCTGGCTCCTATCTCAGTAAGAAAATAAATTTCTGTTATTTAAACCAATAATCTGTTTATACTACAGAAGCTCCCCACACCAAAAAAAAAAAATGTTTGGCATCACATTTTTGGAAAGCTTAGTTTGAATATTGTAAGTTGCTAAAGTGAATGAGAAGCAAATTTTTAAATAGTTTTCTTGGGGCCATTTGAATTAAGGCATTTGTGTTTCATCATGAAAATGACCAACCTCACTGATCACAGCTAGATGCATACAGAAGAAGAAGGTTTGGAGAAATTTGTGTAAAAATTGCATAGCTTCTGGGTTCTTTATTTTTGAGGCAGAGTGCTGTGGATATCACTCTGTATAAATAAAGTGCTGATTGGCTACTACCCAGGTAGAAAGGATAGGGTAGGCAGGACAAGGAAGAGGAGAAGGCTGGGAACAGGAAGGCTGGGAGGAGACACTGCCAGCCGCTGCCATGAGAAGCAACATGTAAAGACACTGGTAAGCTACAAGCCATGTGGCAAAGTATAGACTAACAGAAATGGGCTAAATATAAGAGTAAGAGCTAGACAATGATAGGCCTGAGCTAATGGCCAAGCAGTTTAAATAATATAACTGTCTGTATGATTATTTTATACGTGGGTTGTGGGACCACGGGGGCTTGATGGAACCTGGAGAGAAGCTCTCCAACTACAGCAGAGCCTTATGGTATATCTCGGGCTAGCCTCCAACTTGCAACCCTCTTATTTCAGCTTCCCTAATATTTCAATTACAGGCTGAAGATACCCAGCCTTAGTTCTAAATAATTCTACAGAGACTATATCCAATCCTGACTCACTGTCCAGGGGGAACGAAGGAAAGGAAGGCTAGATGCACCTTCCCACACCTCTCACATCTAACCTTAGCCTTTCTGATAAAGACAGAATCTGGATTGTGGACATTCTCTCAATGTTATCTTTACTGTTTATTTTGAAAAGATTTAATATTCTGAATCACAGTAAGAAGATATATTTGGAATATGCAAAGTGAGTGTAAGAGCTGGGACAGTGACAAGCCCGGAATCAGTTTCCTGGAGTCATCATATTTTGACTCCAGATCCTGTGTTCCCTTGATATATTACTGATGGGAGCCCAATGGGATGCTGTTTTTTCCCATCATAGAAGATCAAAGACATCATTTTGGGTGCAAGCAATAACAGATTTGGAGTGGTAACAGGAAAATGGTGAATTGGGTACAATCAATCTCAATAAAATGCTTATTTTTAGTGTAGTGGAACTTTCCATGAGTTTTATCCCATTTATTGGTCTGTGATAAATGTCTCACACTGAAATTTGAGGCCATAGTCTTGAGTAATTTGTTTATTCTCCCTGTGTGTGGATATCCCTACCTCAGGACCTCAAGGAGAAGTGATGGGTTAAGGAAAGATGTGATTACTGCCAGATAACTCTGTCAAAATATCATCCACTTGCTATTTTAGTTCTGCTTCTTTTACCTTCCCAATCTTGCCATCATCCCTGAGAAGCAGGAAACCATGGAGGGCATTTAAGGAAGGAATGATATGGTAAGATTTGCATTTCAATATTGTAAGGTAAGGTGGGCAGACCTGGTTATTGCAGTCACTGGAGACATGAAACCCACTGAGTTCCCTCCAGTCTTCCTTTTATTTATTTTATAAATGTTTCCATTCTAAAAATACTTCCATTAATTTATAAATATTGATGAAGTGCTATTTTGCATTATTGGTTTCAGCTCTGAAAGTATACTGATGGAAAACATTAAAGTTAATAGCATTATGATAACTCATTTCTCTAATTCTAGTACTTGAGAGGCTGAGGCAGGAGGGTTGCCAGAAGTTTGAAGCTGTCTTGGGTTGTTAACTGAGTTCCAAGCCAACATGGGCAACAAAATGAGACTGGCCCTCAAAGATAGAAAGAAAGAGAGAGAGGTGGAAGGGAAGGATGTGTGTTGGCAATGACAGACTTGGAGTGGTAACGGGAAATAGTAAGTGGGAGAGAGGAGGACCAAATGTATCCTTCATATCTACTGTTCTAGAAGATAATGACAAGGAATAAATGTGACTGTGTGTGGACACCATATCAAGAACCAGAGAAAGCAGCTCATTGATTTAGAGCTACTATTATATAAGTCTTCATTGATAAAATAATATTCAGCAAAAATAAAATAGAACAAGGGAAGATCCACAAGGAACCTGGAGGAGGATTTTAGGCACTAGAGATTGAGATTATACCAAAGGAGAGGATGAAAGGAAAGGTAAATAATAAAGGTGGTAAGAAGAGACATGGAAATTTTTATGTTTATCTAAAATTACATGTAATAAATGCATGTGTGTATGTGTATATTCAGATGTACATTTATATACATCTAATGTATGTATGGAGAGAAGTAGATAAAATATTAAATGCAGTTACATCACTTAGGAACTAGGGATGCTGATCTTCTCCCCAAGAGCCATAGATTATCAAGCAAAAATGACAGCACCAGGTAAAAGAAATTACCATATGGGTTGTTGGGCAGGGAACACTAAGAAACTCCAAAACCAGTATAGACCATTTTACCACCCTGGATTGCCTCCCAGAAGTTGAAGATAGGTCTCAATTGCTGAAGGCACCATGCACTTTGAACATAGGACTTGGAAGATTTGAGCAGGAACTGACCTGAAAGCCTTTTCTCCAAGGACTAGCTTTTGGTACCAGGACGTTTATGCAAGCAAGAAAAAGTAATAAATAATCCTATCCAAACACAATGTTTATGAATCACAACAGTGATCAGCTGAGAAAGGTATCCCTAAAGGCGCAATAGTGGCACTTACATCTGAGCAGTAACCAATAGCTGACAAAGACGAGCTAAACAGGATGGAAGTCTTGCCTGGCACACCTAGCTAATGAGATCATGCATCTTAGAGGAGAGCCTACTACTGTCACTTTCCTAAACCAGTATAGTACAATCTGTAGCTGCATCTTTGATATGCATCCTCATACCTACAAATCAGTGTAGGTCTTACCCCTAATCAAAGAAGCTTTTTGCAGCTGAAGAAGGTCATTATAGAAAGTCACAACTCCTCAAAATGCAAAGAACAATGAACAGTGGTGTGCTGAGCCCCAGATGATACATCTACCACACAACTACTGCATCCAAGGCTCAGGAAACATCTGAAAAGATAGAGTAAAAAAAATCATAAGAGCAAGAGGACCAGTCACTCTGCTATGAGAGTGTACCTTTTAGCTATGACAGGGAAGTTGCACCCATAAAATCTTAACAACATAGCTGCCCAAAGAGAACATGAACAATTCCAGTGCCAGTTGACATCCCAGAATAGATGAAGAAAATCTCACAGGATTCCACACTTAGATGAAAAGCAGTAGGCAATTACAATTGCTGAAAGAGAAAAAATTAGTCTTCCTCAGAGATGAGCACCCTGATCAGTTAACCTATACCAAACTGTCATCCCTAGAGACATGAAAACACAGGCAGGGCTGACTGGATTTGGTGGATTATATTTATATGCATGCATAACAACATTTTAAGAAGAGGAGGCTGTGAATTTGAGAGGGGTCAGGTAGATAATTAGGACATGGGAGGGGTAAGAAGGTAAAGAGAGAGGGAAATGATGTGATTATATACTTATTACATAAAAAGGACAAATATAAATGCCTAAGTAAAGAATATCTTAGTTTTATTGAGGAAACAATGAAGTAGTGGGTGTGACTAGATTATGTATCAAGGAGGAAGTAGATGCATCTAAAAGACTAAAACCAGTGGGTAGAGGAAGGTAGATCCTAGAGGGATTTAAAGGACTTTGTGCTACATGGTGCATAATATTGTTTCAGTTTCATTACTTGTAACTTCCCGGTTGTTGAAAAGGACCAGTTTAGAAAGAGAAAAAAGAGCCAGAGTCAGGACAGCATACGAGCAGGTGTGGTGAGCTTGAAGATCATGGACTGAAGCAGAAGGTCAGATGGACAGTTCAGGTGTCCCCAGTGGCCATGTTAAATGGACATCCAGGTGTGCAGAAGTGTCTCTTTGCACTTGCCCTAATATAGCTTCTTCCTGATTTCTCAGCTCATCCTGCTGATCCAGTTGATGCTGTACTGGATGCACTGCCACAAGGTGGCATCACTGAGGGCCTAGGAGAAGCTTTACTTTGTGAGCAGATGTTGACCCCATTTGCAAATGCCCCTCCCTGAGTTCACTGATAGACTCCAGCATCTCTGTACTTGGCAGGAAGCCACCTGCTTTTCCTGGAACCTGATGAGGAGCTTGGTCTTCACAGTTGCACCTGTGAGACAGCATCGCATCGTATCACTTTTGTCATCCAGAAGAAATGGGAACAAATGGAATTGGTGTTTGTGAAATTATTTTGGATCCAGCCAGCACTATCATCTTACACATGAGCTTAGGGATGATTATGAGCTGAAAAACCGGATAAACTCTTTGTATGCAGGACGTGCTTTCATGCACGTGGTCCTATCATCCTCTTATTGAGGTAGGGAGGACCAAATCAAATAACTTTCCCAGTTCCACACAAACTAGGTTCTTTGGTTCAGAATATGCCCAGCCAGCCTGCACTCCAGCCATGGAAATAACTGACAGAACTGCATGCCTAATGATACTGACAACCTCACTCTACTTACTTTAGGCTGTGTAGCTAGCTCACTCCAGAAGCTAAGTAATTCTGCAAAATTTATTTCATTCCCAATGTAGCTTGATTTTAAAAAAAATAGTAAACAGAGTACAGGGAATCAGACCTGTGACTCTAATAATTGTCCATTTGCTTTGAGTCTTAAAGTGCAGAGTCTCTGCAGAGAGTAGTGTAGGGCTCAGGATCACAGAATGAGTGCAGATCTGGTTTGGAATGAGGGATCCAAAGTAACATCACATGACCAGAGAAGAAACTGAGCTATGCGTAGTAGTTTGAAGTTTTGAGTGGCCTCATTTTGTAAAAGTAAGGGTTTTGTTCATCCGAACACTTGCCTATCATGTGTGAGGCTCCTCAGCATTGTCAAAAACAAGAGTTTAAGAAGCATGGTGAAATTTTTGGTTTCCCACGCCCTCTCTCTGGAAAAAAAAATAATTTGGGCAGGTGAGAAACTGATTTAAAATTTTATTTTATTTAACAAAGGAAATTTGTGTCAAGCTGTAAATTATAAAGGTTAATGAAATATTTCTCTCACCCACATTAACTTACACACATCCTCAAACCAGTTTACTATACTCTGAGTGCATAGGTCAATTCCAGATCACCATATTTGAGGTAATACACACATACAAACACACATACACACACTCAGATTCATATGTTCATCAGCAGGTTATAGACCAGAGAATTAGAAGCCAAGTTAATGTTCTGATTTTTTTCCAAGTCTCTAGTGCATTCCTATGCCCTGTACCCACACATAGGCCTCTAGAGTTTGCATGCATAATCTGCATCCCTGGGGACTCACTCACTCTCTGCATCCTATTGTCTCTTCCCCAGCCAGAACTTAGGTTTTTTCAGTCTGGGTTTTTCTTTCTAGCAGATAGCACAATCTGACTTCAGGACACTCTGCTGAAAGCAGGAAAGAAGTAGTTTCAGCTTCACCTCTGTAGAAAACGAAATATTAAAATGACGTGAATATATAAAGGAGTTAAAAAACAACAACAAGCAAAATATGGACCTGCTTTAAGCCTAATACCTAATGCCAACTTCTTCCCTAAAGGAAGCACAGTCAAATTTGACTGGTTGAAGCTTTAGGCTGCAAGAGTTCAGGTGTCTCTTCTCTTCATACTGGTTTATTCTATGTGCTTCTTAAGGCAATAGATTTTGTGTGGATGCCCTCTCCACTAGTCACAGCTCTTTATACAAATAATATTGACCAAAAAAACCCAAAAAACTTCTTCAGTTACTCTACTTCACCCCCTCTTCATGTGAATGTATTTTTCACTTAGCGTAGTTGATTTGGTAATATATTGAAATTGCTGCTTCATGGCCTTGGCAGAGAGATCTGTATCTAGAATTAGATAATTATTCTGAAATAAAATTAGTTGCCAGAATTATGATGTCCTTATATCTTGGTTTGCATTTTTCAAACTAACTGGTAACTTGGAAGCCAGTCTCTAGACTGTTGTCTCTTTTCAATCTCTAGTCTTATGCTTTCATCGGTGTCTATGTGAGTAACTTAAAATAAATATCTCTAGTCCAGATTTCGCCCCAGACTTACAGAATCAGCTGCTCCTTTCACCTTCTTTAATACTTTATAACATGAATGCATCCTAAACAGATGCATGGATCTTTCCAGAAGTTTCAGAAAAGGAAAATAAATATACTAAAGAACTGATCTTAACTAGGATCGGCTTATTAGCCTTACCTATACAAGTGTATGATGGTTGGCTTTTGTGTTTTTCCTCTGCTAAGAACATCATATCCAAACTAATGTATTCCACATGGTCACTTGATGAGAGAAGCCAAGATACATGCCCCTATATCCTGCTTGAAAGGAAAGGGATTGAACTTCATTTCCTGATTTTGAAGTTATTTCTTCATCGTAGGCATTTGAGTGATGTGATCCAGAGTCTTACAGAGCCCACAATTGTCACTGGGCAGCAGGAGAATAAAATCAATTCTTATATGAGCAATTCTTCAAGGAACCAGCCAGAACACTACTCTTCACTCTCTCCTGCTCCATGTGAGCAAAAAGCACTCTATTTATCCTATCATATCAAGAACCTGGGTATCATCTGAATCTTCTAGTTCTTACCATCCTCCAATACTTACATTCATTTGCAAGGTCTCCTGATTCCATTTTGAGTTTCTCTTTCTACTTCCACTGACCCCCATTCCCCACTCAATAGCAGGATGACCGCTGACATCCCTCATCTGTATTGTCACAGTAGCCTCTGACTAGTCTCCCATTTTCCATCTCACCATGTGCGGCATTCTTTTTTTATACATCATAGTCTAGGTGTGCATTTCAAAATACAGACCTCATGATGGTGATCTTGAGCTAAAACTGCTAGCGTTTTCACATTATAAGTCAGATACAATCCAAGTTGCCCACTTAGTCCTGCTAAGGCATTAGGGGTAGAGGTAGGAACTTAAGGCAGGTGAGTATTTCATAGTTGTCATTGGTAGGCACTGCATCTCACCTCCTTTCATGGGCACCATTTTTTCAGAGATTTCCCTCCTCACTCTACACTTCATCACTGTAAATTTTGTTGCTTCCTTTGCAGCTATGTCTGTGATGGGAGCTACTCGTGGTTCTGCTCTTCTAAGTCTCAATTCAAGAACCACTTTGTGCAGCTTTCCTCATTTAGGATTCATTAAGTAGAACTCATCTTCCTATTCTCCATTTTAGCCAAAACTTTACTTAACATGCATTTTAACTCACAATTTCAAATATTTAAATATCTGTTTCTTGAGTAAAAAATGTTATTGTAGATTAAAAATTCAAAATTTATTAAAACATATAATGGGGTTTTGTCATTGCTCTTTTTCAGTTTTACCCATTACTGGCTAACAGAGTTCATAGCACTTGGGTGATACTTATTTAAAGAAGAAAAAGATGTTATGGATGGAAGGAAATGAATGAGAACAAATTAGGTGATGAATAGAAGAAAGAAAGAAAGAAAAGAAAGAAAGAAAGAAAGAAAGAAAGAAAGAAAGAAAGAAAGAAAGAAAGGAAGGAAGGAAGGAAGGAAGGAAGGAAGGAAAAGTAGCAGTTAACTTAGCATTTAAGTTAAAAATACTCATCTTTCCTTTGTATATTGAGCTACATAAATTGAATAAAAGCTACAAGGATTTCTGTGTGATTTAAGCAAGTCATGCACAATAAATTTTCTGAAGATGACAATAATTAAGGCATGATAATAGCCCTTTATTGTCCACCTCTCCAAGGACACCTTCCATGGTGCTCAAATTACACTGCATGTGGTCACCTCCTAAACCCAGTCCCCTTCTCTGCTGCCAATACCTGCTCTCTATTTCCTCAGCTTCAGCCATGCTTACCCTCATTATGAGTTACATACCTTCTTTTTATGTTGCTATGAGATTCTGTATGCCTGTCTTGATGGTGAGACAGCAAGACAGAACCTTAAGCACATTGCTCTGTAAAATCTGCTCTCCAATTTGGTGATGAACTTCCCAAGGGACATATGGTCTTGTTCACCACAGTTTCAGCACTTAGCAAAATACCTAGCATGGAGTAAATACCGTCTGAGACAGGCAGAGGTGATTAAACAGTGAATGAAGATTATCCTCAACATGAGAGCTGCATTCTCCATGTTTGCCAGTATCTACTATGATAAGAATAGTAGGCACGCATATGCATGACATGGCAGTTATACTTTGAATAGGTGGTTATTGTTCTTTATAATATCATTTTATCTTTGCCCTTATGATTAAGTCAGACTACAAACACAGGTATACAGTTCATCAAGAAAAGCCACCAGGAGTTACATAGAGACATCTGCCTGGGATAGACATACAAGAGAGGAGTCCTTAATTTAGTCTGACAACCCCTTTTAAGTAGCCAAAGTAAATTGGAAATCTTCCCTTGAGACATTCATTGGAAAATACAGTTTGGATTGGTTTAATAACAGAATGTCAACCGACTTCCAAACAAAGCAGTGAGCCATGTCTCTTCTTCCTTACAAATTAAGTCACCCCGAAGAGGCCAGCATCGCTTCTTACTAATATGCATTCTCACAGCTTTGACACCAGCCAGGGAACAGGGAATTGCTTTAAACTCTAGGGTTGGCATCTACAGTCTTTTAAAAACTGACCCTGACTTTTCCAATTTGGAAACCCTGTAAGAAATCCCACCAACTAGGATTGTTTTCTAAGTGAGATAGAGGAGAAAAGACTAGCAGAAGGGCAAGCTCATAATGGTGGAGATCTGTTTAAGGTCAATCAATAGGGAGTGATCATCATACATTTAAAAGGAACTAATAATAGAGTGGCAAACCTGTTTAACCTAGGAAGGCCTCACATGTGATAGAGAGGAAGGAGTTCTGTCTCTGAGTTATAGAGGTCAACAGGAACATCCTTAATAAAGGTTCTGTCCTATTTGGAACAGATAAAATTACCTCAAATCATGTCAGGATGTAAAAGTTGGTCTACCTTATCTCAATGGAATACAGTTGTTTAAAATGTTGATTAGACTCCTTGTTCAAACAAAACAAGAAAAAATTACTTTCCTTGTTCCTCCACACTAAGCACCATCATGAAGTCCCAATTAGTATGGATGAGCCAACCATCTGAGGACTCCAAAACAAAAGATGGGCTGTCTTGGAATTCAGGTTGGAGAAGCAGAAGAGTGTTGCATAACACCATTTTAAGATGTGTTACATTTGTTGATGCTGTGGAACATTTGTTTAATGATGCAAAGATGTGTTGCAATCTTTTATGTTTTATTTATCAAACTCTGTAAAGCTGTATTACAATACCTGTCTAAAACACCTGATGGTCTAATAAAGAGCTGAACAGCCAACAGTGAGGCAGGGAAAATATAGGTGGGGCTGGCAGACAATGAGAATAAATAGAAAGAGAAACCTGGGAGAAGCAAGAAAAAAGAATAAAGAGCATGAGAGATCAAGCAGTGAGAAAAGAAGGGTCCAGTCACACAGGCACACAGCCAGCCACAGAGTAAGATTGAAAGTAAGAAATACAGAAGTAAGAAAAGGAAAAAGCCCAGAGGCAAAAGGTAGATGGGATAATTTAAAGTTAAGAAACACTGGCTAGAAATAAGCCAAGCTAAAGCCAAACATTTATAAGTAAGAATAAGACTCCATGTATCTTTTTGGGAGCTGGGTGGCTAGTCCCCAAAGAGTAAAGAGCATATTTTGGTGTGTAGGGGGGGTTTCATGACAGATTTCTCTGTGTAGCTTTGGAGCCTGTCCTGGAACTCACTCTACAGCCCAGGCTTTCCTTGAACTCACAGAGATCTGCCTGCCTCTGCCTCCCTAGTGCTGGGATGAAAGGCGTGAGCCACCACTGCCCAGCAAGTAAAGAGATTAAGAGAAAACAACCAACAACATTTTGGTGTACCAACAACAAAGAGGGGTGGGGTAGCTTGTACCTAAGGAAACATAGGAGACCTCCAGATATAGAGCTGACCAGCCACTGACTCACCAACTTAAGACAGCCCAGAGTGGTTTATTCTTACCCCTGGTCTCACACAATCATCCTGACACTTGATTATTTTAATATCACTTGCAAAACAGTAGACTGATAGCCTCTAAAATAATAAAGGGCAACAAAGTCCTCCTTCTGTGTTGTGCCCAAAGCTGTCATTTTGCACAGAAACATTTTAGGGATCTAGCACAAAGACAATAGAGACTGAATATGTAACTTGGACTAAAAAAAGACCATCACCTAATGCATATCAAAATGAATTACATATCAAAATTAATCAGATATCAAAATTATGTGAGAAGGGCTTTAAAGAAGTAGTAATAAAAATGCATTATAATTCAGTTATACATTTTCAGGACTGGAGAGGTGGTTCAATGGCTAAAAGCACATACTGCTCTTACAGAAGATTCAAGTTCTGCTCCCAGCTCTGATATTAGGTAGCTCACAACTGTCTTAACTCCAGCTCAAGGGGTATTTCATGCCTCAGGCCTCTGTGAGCACCTGCACTCCTGTGTACACACCCACATAGAGACAAACACATACATAGTTAAAAACAAAGTGAGTCTTAAAAAATTCTTTATTCTTGGCACAGTGAATAAAAGAAGGAGAAATTTCAGTATAAGAAATCATACTATACCTAAAAATATCTGTAACACATATAAGTCTGTGAATAAATATACAGGCATAGATTAAATGAAATTTTCCCATCTGGGAATTAGACATCAGAAACATGATCTAAACTATGTGAAGAAATTATGAGTCTCTCTCTCTCTCTCTCTCTCTCTCTCTCTCTCTCTCTCTCTCTCTCTCTCTCTCTCTCTCTGTGTGTGTGTGTGTGTGTGTGTCTATGTATATATATATATATACTTTTAAGATAATGTGAAGAGGAAGAAAAGACAATCTTCAGATGGAGAGAAAACATCACAAAGCTTCTATATAGCAATAGGATTGTTTTTAGGAAATAAAAACAATTCACCAAGCTCAATTTTAAAAAATAACTAAGAGATGAAATTGGGCATGTTTAGGGGTAATTTGGCTGCAAGTAATGAATATGGAGGTGTCACTTGAAGGGATAATTGTGGTTTAACAGAGGTGGAAGGGATATTATGGAGGGTTAATAATCAGAATGCACATTGGACATGTATGAAATTGCAATTCAAAGGTTAAAAAATAATAAAACATAGAAATTACACTGATGAGAATACACAACTACTAAACATCATGTGAAATGAAGTGTTCAGAGCCATTAATCATCAGAGAGAGGCACATTAAAAAGAACTGCGTTACATCAACACATAATGTTTGAATCAGTGAAATTAATAAAGAAAAATTATGACAGCCCAAATACTGACAGTGAAGAAAAGAAAGGAAGCAACTTATCCAAAGTAGTTCGAAATGTACAGTGAGTTTTACAACCTATTATAAAATGAATCAAAATGATTCTACATCCAGGCAACTGCTTATTTGGTTATTTATCGAACAGAAGAGGGGGAAAACTCATATTCACTTAAAAAATCTGGTCCCAAACATTCACAGGATCTATATGTGTAATAGCCCCAGCCTGGAATCAACCTGGATGACCTTCAACAGATAAGTCATTAACAATCTGGTACATACACACCATGGAGTATTACTCAGCAATAAAAAGGTACAAACAACAATTTGGAAGATTCTCTAAGGAGTTATTCTATGTGTAAAGAGGCAATTCCAAAAGGCTTTATTCTATATTATTCTGTGTACATAATACTTTGAAATGATACTTCAGAAAGGGAGGGAAAATTAGCAATTATTGTCCTGTCTCTTAGCCATATGGGATTTTTAGGTATAAATTCACTCTGCTTAGTATTGGAAATATGCTTACCTGCAAAGAGTCTGAGAAATATAATTAAATCCAAGCAAAAGGGATGGTGAGAATGAGCATATTGATCACATAATATTGTCTGCCTCAAAATGGAAGCTTTTTGACACAAACAGAAAACTGTTCATTCTACACAGGGAAATTAAAGTTAAAAGAAAAAATAAATAAATGTATTGATGCCATCTGATGTATTGAGGCCCAGTGTCACCTTGATGGTATGAATTTAAATATTAATTTATATGTATATATATGTAAATATAGATATGTAATTTTGCAGGGCGGGTGAGATGGCTCAGTAGGTAAGTTACTTAGTGCCAAGCTTGGCAGTCTAAGTTCAATCCCTGGGCCACACATGCTAGAAGAAAGAATTTAGTCCTGCAAGCAGGCCTCTGATCTCTTCATGTATACCAACACAAGTATGTTCCCCTCACACAAACACACAAAAATAAACAAACACTTTTTATTTTTGCTCTTCTAGATGTTAAGGTGCCAGGACATGTTTTTCCATAGTCCGTATGCATTGAATATGTTGAAAAGCTATATATTATGCCTTAGAAGGTAAATTGTATCTCCAACATTAAATTATTCTCTTTAAATCTCTGTCTACCACATGTGGTATATATAAATAAATAAATAAATAAATATATATATATATATATATATATTTATATTTATATTTATATTTATATGGTAAAACACCAGTCCAGAGCTATGATCCCCAGTCTGGATGACACTTGACAATGACTGGAGGCAGTTTTCATTGTCCCAAATTGGGAGAGTGTGGCTAATATCTCATGGATGCAAGGTAGGGTGCTTTAATCCTCTACCATGCAAGGGAAGAGCCCCTGGATTAACCACTGGCAATGAGAAAACTGAGCCTCTCCAATATGTGGTAAATAATGATTTGTTCACATAAAATAAACAGCCATGGTACATCCTGTTGCATAATCAGTTATTCCAAAGTGGTAGGTAGAGTCAACTCCCACAATGCCTATAACAAGTGTGACCCTGTTAACCTCCCTGAAAATTAGACTTTTCCCCTCTGAAGCAAGAGTTAGTACAGCTCACAGGCATCCATGGAGTTTAAATGGGACTATAATGGGATGTTAAAATAGTACTCTTCATGCTTCATGAAGCATGAACTCAACAGATGCTACATTCCAAATTGAGTTGGAAACAGAATGCCATAGGCAAATAACTGGGGACCTTGGTGTCACACATGAGGATGAAAAAGGGAGAGTGTCCCCCAGACTGACTACATTGGGGATTTTGGAAAGGTTCTTGGGGATGCTCTGAGTTTAGAGGGTATTAGCCTGCCAAAAAAGTTGTAAAGAGCAGCTGGTGTGTGTGTGTGTGTGTGTGTGTGTGTGTGTGTGTGTGTGTGTGTGTGTGTGAAGGAGAGACAGACAGACAGAGAGAGAAAGAGAAGGAGAGAGAGAGAGAGAGAGAGAGAGAGAGAGAGAGAGAGAGAGAGAGAGAGAGAGAGAACACATGTGCAGATCAGAGGACAACCTCATGTGACAGTCACCAATTTGGACCTTGTTGGAACAGGACCCTCTCTCTGTTGCTTCATTCCAGGACTGTGTACTCCAGGCTGGTTATAAGCCTTGAGGAATTCTCCTACCCCCCCTCCCATCTTCCCACAGGAGAAACAGGAATTACAGATCTGCACTACTGCTCCCAGCTTTATGTGGGTTCTGGAGAACTGAACTCAGGTCTTTACATTTGCATCTTAAGTGTTTTACCCTCTGAGTTGAGCTCCCTTGCCTAGCACAGCTGGTTTGATGTGTCTGTACAGTTGAAGCAGACATAACGTGCAAGCTGCCCCATGCCTGAGAAGATTAGTGTAACCTCAGATTTTGGGATTACAGAGTCACACTGCTCTTTCTAGGAGCCAATCAAATGCAGAAGGCTTCCTGACAAGATAAAGTTGGGTGGGAACCTGTGCAATTTCTAAGGGTGTTTCACCCCAAAGGCAACATTCTATGGAGATAGCAGCATCCATGGGCTGTGAGGTGTTTTGTTAGGGCAGAAGCCCTAAGATACTCAGGAAGGCATAAACAAGGAAGTCTCTATATGAACAGCAATAACACACTTCAGTCTAGAGCTTCTGGAGGACTTAGCTAAACACGTACATAGAAAGAACAAGGCAGTTTCTCCACCAGATATGAAAACCTCAGAACGACATCAGAGCACTGCTTGCTTGTTTGCCTGACCCCTGTTCCATGGCCTCTGATTGTTGAGGATCATAGTATTTTATGAGTCAGGATCAAGAAATGCCAAATAGGAAGCTTTCCTCACAGCCAGTGCTGCACACCAGAACTCTACATCTTCTCATTCTGCAAGCCTAATATGTGATAGTGAGCACATGTGTGCATTAGTGATGGCGCTGATAAAAGACACTGTTTTCACTATTTACTTTTTTCATGACCAGGACTCAAAAGTTAATACAGACACACGACACACAGAGACACACAAACACACACACACACACACACACATATACACACATCTGACTAGAATGGAGGCTAAGAAAAGTCATCTTCGTGTCTCCAGAGAATAGACAGTGGGGGCTGAGTGAACCCAAGTAAGAGTTCAGATTTTCACATACTAATTTCTGAGGTCTGGGCATCTTTATCTCCTAACCACACAGTGTGCTTAAATTTGTCATTTAAAGGGGCCAAGGAAATCAAGAAAACTGAGTTTCCATCCAAAGGCAGGGGCAAGATCCAGCGCTAAATGGGTTTACAAAGTAATGACAAGAAGCAAAATAAAGTAGTTTTTATTGTTGTTTTAGTAGTTTCAATATTTCCCTGATCCCAGATGTATATGTAAATCATCATTGACACTCCTGTCTTATATCTGTGGCTTTCAGTCTCTTTAGGCACTTTGTGCCACCTGCCTTGGTAATGTCTCCCTAACACCTAGTGGGCAGTTGCATGCCTCTACAATAGTGTTGATGTTGATGGCAGGGACATGCAAGTCCTAATTTTCTTGACTAATAATGTTGAAAAGGGAACATCATTTGTCAAAACTTCATATAAAATATTACTTTATTTGCATGTAAGAAGATCAAGTGTCCATTCATGTTTTATTTTCTGCCCTGGTAGGGAAATTGTCAGAAAACTGGGTGGTTGTCTGGGGAGGACTATGGCTTTTCCTCACTGAGGGGAAAGCAAACTTGGAGGTAATGTAGGACACTCAGGAACACACTGGGTCCTTTCATAGCTACAGTCCAGTTACAACTCCAGGGAGGGCTGCAATCAGATTGTTGGCATTTTAAAGTTTAAAGCAAAAGAAAATCTGGAGTTGCATGAGTGGGACTTTCTGGACTACTAAGTCAAGAAAAACTTGGCAACTGCATAGGACACAGATCTAAAACCCAGAAGCAGGCCTCTGGGAGCAGCAGGTGACTTGGATAAAAGCACTGTATGTTACCAAAATGACACAGAGAAAGTTACCTATTTATATTCAGCTCCTCTTCACTGAAGCAGTCAAAGATGCTTGCACAGGACACTCAGTGTGCCAGCTCCTGTCATCTGTTGGCAGCAGTGTATCTATAATCCCCATTGGATTATAGGTGTCCCCAGACTTAAATTTCCACTTAATGAATTCCCCCATACACACTAATACATGCTAAGAATCCACAATCAGCCAATTCCAACATTCAGTATGCTGCCTCTGCCTTTCTCCAATGGCAGAATTTTAGTGTGTATTTCATAGCATCTTTGGGGTACTTCCTGAATTGTTGGGGTGCACCATAACCATTGCCATCTTCCCAGGAAATAAAGTTGGATCCTGTTATGAAGTATGGGGTTTATATTTGTTTTCCCCCTAATGTCAGCAATCTGCTAACTGTGGACATGAACACTTGTTTTCAGTTTTGTGGTTAGTAAAATTAAGATCACAAAAGGTTAGAAAAGTTTTCCAAATGCTAGGTAGTTCTTTGTAAATAGGACTTAATGCAAATTCTCCTAGCTCCAGCATGACTGATCAGTTCTACAGTCTGACTGCACACATGGAAATTTCATATCCTGAGCAAGACTCAACTCTAGACAGTCCCAGTCACTCCCTACCTCCATGAGATAGTTTGCTAATACCTCTGAGATTTTTTTTTCATTTGCCACTGAGAAGTGATAGCTTCTCATACTTTCAAGAGAACTCGTGAATTATAGGTCAAACAATGCATTTAGCTTTAAAGACCAAAGTTAAGCTGGTCTGTATAGGTTGCTTATGTACCGATTGCTTTTTTTTTTTTTTTTTTTTTTTTTTTTGCTGTGAAAATGATACAAACATCTAAGAATAGAATTGAGCTGTGCTCTCTAGAGCAGTGCCTCATGGGCTACAAGCTCAATGTAATTATCAATTTTTAAAAAAGAAGGGATTATCTGCTCACACTGTTTGATAAATGGCCAGAGCTTAGCAATTGATATTGGCATTATGAGGATTCAGAGAAGTCTCATAGTTCTATGGTGTGTTTGGCTTAACCAACATTCTTCAGACTCATTTCATCCCAGGCCACATTGTATGATGAATGCCCCTGATAAAATAACTCTGCTATACATGCCCAATACTGACTCATAAATGATGCCAATAAGAATCCAAGTCTTTTTCCTTCCCCAAAAGATTACTAAGAGTTCATTATGTAAGTCCTCTAAAAACTGCCACATCTGCTTTCATCAATTATCTACCTTTAGTAGCAGATACTCAGCTTGATAGTTTGTACCTGGTAGATCTACTCTGGAATTTTGCCTGTTTTACTTGATCTAGATATTTGGACTATGTAGCTTAAGGTTTGTGTTCTAAGTTTTAAGGATGCTATTCCTCAAAGACCATAAGCTTCCTATACTGACTTATATTTCTTCCAATAGTTTAACATACCTTTAGTGAAGCCTGCATTGACCTTAAGAGGTAAGACAGACAGATGCATTCATGTTTGTATTTATATGTCACAGCTACACAAAGAGCATTACTACAATAGAACTACATTTTTTATAGTGAAGAGCAGCTAACACAGGCTGATCATTAGAAGAGCTTAAGGAGAAAATCACCTCCTCTAAAGAGTAAGACTAGATAGGAATGTATACTTAAGCTAATGTTGATGTGAAAGCAGGATATAAGTGATTACAACAAATAGAACCATATAGGTCTAAATTTGATGCCAACACTTTGATGCTATTCCTCTCTTTAGAACAGAAGTAAGTTTCAGAAACATGTGAATTAAGAAGCAAAGAAAGAGGTATGAAATCTTAGAGAAAACAATAACTAAGGTATGCCCTGGAAATTCTCAGACATTTGACAGTAGAGTAGGACTAGTTCAATTTCAGAGCACTGTTCAGCTGCAGGCATCAGGGAGTTCTTCCATGGCCCTATGTCCTGTTCTTCAGCCAACCTGTGTAAATACAAGATGAATATGAGTAACCTTAGTCCCTCCATTCAGAATGGGAACATAATGCAATATATGTGGGCAGAAGCCAAGGTTGCCATATATGTGGACAGTCTTCAGCAAATATTCTTCTGAGTTAAGTCTCGTTCACTATGTCTTCATATCTAATCAATCAAGAGTTCCTTTATAGAATGGATACATGGAGGGGTAGAGTGAGCAAGCAGCTCCCTCTATATTATAGACTGGACTTGGATTCCAAACACTGATGTGACAAACGCATTATCTTTGTAGAGGACTGCCTCACTTTCACATGTTTTTGTTTACTTGTTTGTTTATCAACAAGGGCAGTATAAGAACACAGTAACACCACTCATCAAATGTCTTCTTTGGACCAGAATCTTCATTGGGTGTTCTGTATTCAGTGTCTTATTCTAACCCTAACAACAACCTCTAAAATAATTATTACTATGATTGATGCACTGATGAGAAACCTTACAATTTAATGTAAGGCAGATAGATTTTTTTTTTCTGAGGTAAGGAGTAATCACATAGAGAAAACAGGGCTGGAGCTGTGGTTTTGCTAACACTAACCCATGGTTCATTCTATAACCTAAATGCTCCCATATTAGTGCATGAATAGTGGTAACTGTTCTTTTGTGCTCATTTGAAATGAAATGCATTTGAGTATTTGATTTGAGCAGATGAAGTCAAAGCACCATTTCAATTGTGTCTTAGATTACTTGAGCAGTTTTTGAACTCTCCTCGGTAAGCTCTTCAAAGGTTCTGTGGCATCGACAGGCATCCACCACATACCATCATCTTATATGCCAAAGTCTCTACATTCATCATGAGTTTATTTTATTTTATTTCAAGGTAGCTAATGAGCACCCCATTTATTCTCAGCGCTTTTGTTGATGACTTACTAGTTGCCATAAAATCTGAAAAGTAAGATCAATTTTATGAGCAATTAAATGGGGTCTATCCAGAGGTAATTAATTTTATGATGGAGGTTGAGCAAGGTGATAGGAGAGCCTGTTTTAGATGCATTGATGAGAGGGAGGAATAATGGTTCATCGGCTATGAAATGGCTCCAAATTACCTTGCTTTCAGGTCATTATTTATATTTTAAGTCTGCTGCCCTGTGTGTCTGATAAAAGGACAGCATACTATTACACACAGCCTTTTAGGAGCAATCTACTCTTATCCTTGTGAGTGCAATGAAAATCTGGGCAGGTAGGGAAGTGGACATCCCACACAAGACCACAGGTGTCTTATGATTGGTAGTAAAAGGAGAAATGAGACTATTTATCAGGTAGATGGTGAACATAGTTCAAATTTATAGCAAGCAAATGAAAATTGGGTGTTTGCATGTTATACTTCTGATAGAATTAATCTATTCAGTCATTTAATAAACATATATTGAAAATAATCTTCATGATAGGCATGATGCTAAATACTAGAGGTAAAAAGTAAAATTAGGCACACAGGGAATTAGTGAGTCTGTGATAGAGGTGTTTCCTTCAGTTTTGGAGTGAATAATCAATTAAAGCAATTTTTGACCATTCAAAACTCCATTAGTTAGAAAACACACAAGAGGCACATCTGGTATCCAAACTCTGTGACAACCCATGTATTGGTCTAAGAATGACATCCCAGCAATATGGGCAGAAGCATTTGGTTGAAATCATGAAGGATATGTGAGCATGATAAGAAATGCCAAACACTATTCTATTTGTCATCATCAGAACAATTAAAATCCTTCATGAAGCTGCTCTCCTCTGAGCTTGCTGAGTTCTTGAGCTCATTTCAATTTGCACTCTCCTATGGCATGAGCAAAGGATTGGCTTCTGAGTGAAATATACTCAGTCAAATTCTAGTTACCCTGCTGCTAATTTTGATTCTAGGCAAAGGATTTCACCTTGGTAAGTGTCCCCTTCCTAACCACATGTAGGTAGAACTCAATTTATCTTTCTAAGGAAAACAAACAAACAAAAACAAAAAGTCAAAGAAATTACTCACTGTGTTTCATTAAGTGAGGATGCAACTGGTAAGTGGCTTCAGAGATGTCAGGTTATTTGCAATCTTCTCGAGACTTAGTACCTCACTTTATCCCTCAACATGAGTTTCATTATTTTCCTTATGGCCAGCACAGCTTCTTAGGTAAAGGGCTCTGGTTATCTCTACATTGATGCTACCTCATTGCCTAGAATTCTTTTTTTTTTAATAAAATTTTAAAGGCTTGTCTACCTTAAATGCTTCAAAATTTTCTGAGAATCACACTTATTAATATAACTTACAAGCCATTTTGATTGATTTGATACTGACATCCTCCCATAGTAAGACAGAGCAAGATTAACCGTAAAAGAATGCCACAGATAGGAGGCATGGTACCTTCTTGGAGAGCATTTGGATTGTTCCTTCTCACTGATGGAAGCATAGTTTACTGAGCAGACATGGACAAAAGAGACACAGGCAGAAGTTACTATATAAACTGAAGAGATAACCACGCCATAGCATGGTGAAGAGAAAACTTTTATTGTAGATTTACGAACAAGATCAGCCAGAGGCATCTGGAAGAATGCAGAGTGGATAGAGAAAATAGACTGAACATGGCCTGAAGACTGCACCTGGCCCAACTATGAGAGAAGCTGGAGCAGTGGGATGAGTAGGAACACAGAAGGCCGGGGGGGGGGGGGATGGAGATGGGAGATCATAGAGAGGAAGACAAAAAGAGCGTGCATAGCTAAAATAAGGAGAATGAGTAGCTGTGAAGGGGGATTTCCTGAGCTGGAGGAAGTGTAGGGTAAGAGAGGAGGTGAAAAGTGCTGAGAAGAGTTAAAATGCCTGCTGTGGAATAATCCTTCTGTACATTGTGAAAATGTGTTGCTTTCATTGTTAATAAAAAGCTAGTTGGCTGATAGCTAGGCAGGATTTTCAGAGCAGAGAGAATGCTGGGAAGAAGGGCAGAGTTGGACGAGTCTCAAGCCAGATGCAGAAGAAGCAACATAAGATGTTCATAGATGAGGTAAACAAGCCTCAGGGCAGCATGTAGATTAATAGACATGGGTTAATTTAAGTTGTAAGAGCTGGCTGGAGACAAGCCTAAGCTATCAGCCAAGCATTTATAAATAATATTGGTTATTTGGGAGCAGCTGCTGGGACACAGAGAAACTCTTCAAGCAGATGCTAGGCTGGATTTTGAAATGTGGGATAAGTACTCATGATACTGAGGTAGCATGAAGGCCAGCACGTACTTCTCTTTCTTTGAATAAGACATATATTGATTCATATATTTTTGTCTCTCCAAACATGTGGCAGAAGGTATGAGGCTGGGTACTAATTTAGGTTTTCTAGTATTGGCCAACTAACTACTGGAATTTCTGTTCCCTCAGAATTTTACCAATTTCCTGGTAAAGTTACTCACACCAATGTAACTGATGTTACTGGCTGCCTCCTGATGGAGAGCCAAAGAATGCAGTAGTTGTTCGGTCCATGAGGCTGGATGTTTCTACTGGTCCTCAGAATACACTAGAATCTCAAAGAATTGGACTCATACCAGTGAAGGAATGAATGTACTTCCAGTGAGAATGAGGTCAGGCAGGCAAAGAGTAAGGGTTTCTTTCATTCATGTCTTTTATATAGGTTGTTACCAGAAGGTGAGGCCTTTGCACCTAAAAATATCTGGGTTAGGGTGGCCCTTCCCACTTAAAATGAGTCAATCAAAACAATTCCTGGCCAGGTGATGGTGGTGCGCACCTTTAATCTCAGCACTCGGGAGGCAGAGCCAGTATTACCTACAACCCCTGGCAACAGCCAAGACAGAATGAACTCCATCCTCTGAATTTTCACCCAAGTTACTTAACATAATCTCAAGTCCTGAGGAAATATCCTCTGTCCTCTGTGGACAGAGATGGTGACTTGCCATTAAACATGTTGTCCCCAACTTATAAACACTATTGGAATAAGAATCTGTCATGAGGAATTATGCATATGCTGATGAATATATCAGTGGGAACAACTTAGAATTATGGATTCTCTTCTAAGAGATATGCATATTAACCAATGTCCATCTGTTACATAATTAATAAGAATGATAGATAACAGATACTCTATAAACATACATTTGGACAGCCCTAATTTTCATAAATGTATATTTAGTGTTCCCAGGGAGAACAAAGTTGCAGCACAGGACTATAGACTTGGATAGGAATCTTTAGGCACAGGGCAGAGGGACTCATTTTCCCTGGGACCCTTTGAGGGTCTGATTATGAAATGTCCCCCACAGACTCATTGATCAAAGTGTAGTCGGTAGTGCTATGTAAGGAAGTTCTGGAAGTTTTAGAAGGTAGAGCCTCACTAAATGAATTAGGTCACAGGAATAATGTATTTTACCCTAGGGTCTTCTTACTCCCAGCTCTTCCTCCCTCTCCCACTTCCTTCTCTCTGCCCTGAGGTGAACAGCTCTTCTCCAACTGCCATGATGCTGTACCTCACTGTGGACTCTGAATCAATGGTGCAAAGTGAATATTGAACCTCTGAAATCATAAGCCCAATGAACCCTTCTTCCATCAAATTATTTCTGTCAAGTCCTTGGTCATAGCTGTGCAAGATTTACTAATTCTTACTCTCAAACTTCTCTATGTGGGTCAATATTGGGGAGAATATTAAGGCCTTAGGTTAAAAGAGAAGTTGTGACTTCTGGATAGGCAATCCAGTTTCCATCTCCTTTCCTGATTTCCTCATACTGGAAAGCGCAGCCTAAGTATCTTCTATAGGGCTAGGAATGAGTTTGTTCTTCTGGGAGCACATTATATTTGGTTCATTTTTTAAAGCTAATCTCCCCACATACTGCACATAAGAAACAAGCCACCACAGAGTTATGCTTTGTAAGTTCAGAAAGCTATAATGCAATTTGAGCAAACAATGTACTGAGGCCTCTTTGCTGCTTACTGGGCATTCTTATGGAATGCAAAAAGGGTTTGAAATATTTAAATGCTGTAGAATGACAGCAGAGTATTGATCAGGGTCAGCATTGCTTTTGTGCTCTTAGAATTGAGCAAAGAAAGTCACAGAGTTTCACGAGGAAGCAGCTTCATTGACAGGATATTAAAATCCATAGCTGTTTTGTCTCTGTTGCTCCTGAAATATTTTGCATCTTTTCTTTATAGCAGCCTGCTGGCAAGCATATCCAGTCATGGAGATCCCAGGCAATGCTAGGATAGGCTTTTACTATCATTTAAAATCACCCTAGGTTTGCTCTTTGTAACTACCATGCACGCACCTCATGCCAATTCCTGGATGTGGCCTGCAAGATATGTTATGTTGGACATATAACCTTCCCTGAAAAGGCAGAATCTTCTGATAAATCATGTGGCTATCCTTCCTAAATCTTCTTTTTGTGCTTCATACACCTAGTTTCTCCAAATATATAATAGCTTTCATTCATTGCATTTCCTTATTCCTACATTATGCTTGCTCAGTGCTAAAATTGATCACAAATTTGACTCATTTTCCTCCCTTTTGCTAGTATCTTAGTTTATGACCCTATATTTTTTCTTCTTTACAGTAACAAAGTCCTATATGTACTCCATCAGATGCCACTCTGTAAGCATACAGTCCATCTTTCACATAGTAGCCATGGCCTACTGAAAGAAACAACATACCACTTTGAGTAGTAAGAGAATCCCCTACTAACTTTCTATTGTATTTCACACAGAATATCTGAAGATGAATAAAAATCAAGGACACAATAAGAAGGTAAGATGTAATATCTCATGGTCAATAGAATAATTAGTCAAAAGAATCAAGACTGAGGCTTAATCTGGAAGCTAAAATTACCATGCTGTGACTGTAAAGAAGCTACCAAATATATTTAAGGACTAGGGATATAGAGTACCTACCACTACAGTGATACAAGTTTGCAAGCCAAGGGTATAACAAGTACTAGTAGGCTGATCAGAAGGTCAAGGTCATATTCAACAATATAATAATTTTGAAGCCAGCCTGGGGTACATAAGATGATAGATTTAATAAAAAAAATTAAAGACAAAAGTTGTCATTAACGAGATGGAGAATTTCAGAGAACAGAAAAAAGAGATATTAATAAAAATCATTAAATGAACATTGAAAATTAAAAGTATTATGTCATTTCATGGGCTTCAAAGCCTTATGGCAGAGAGTTCCCCTTGCTCCACATCCTCTCCAGCATAAGCTGTCTTCTGTGTTTTTGATCTTAGCCATTCTGACAGGTGTAAGGTGGTATCTCAGAGTCGTTTTGATTTGCATTTCCCGGGTAATTAGGGATGTTGAGCAATTCCTTAACTGTCTTCCAGTCATTTGAACTTCCTCTGTTGAGAATTCTCTGTTTAGTTCTATAGCCCATTTCTTAATTGGACTGTTGGGAATTTTGATGTCTAAGTTCTTGAGTTCTTTATATATTCTGGATATCAGCCCTCTGTCAGATGTGGGGTTGGTGAAGACCTTTTCCCATTCTGTAGGCTGTCGCTTTGTCTTGTTGACCATGTCTACAAAAGCTTCTCAGTTTCAACAGGTCTCATTGATTGATTGTTTCTCTCAGTGTCTGTGCTACTGGTGTTATATTTAGAAAGTGATCTCCGGTGTCAATGCATTCAAGACTACTTCCTACTTTCTCTTCTATCACATTCAGAGTAACTGGATTTATGTTGAGGTCTTTGATCCACTGGGACTTAAGTTTTGTGCACTGTGACAGATATGGATCTATTTGCAGCCTTCTACACATTGACATCCAGTTATTCCAGCACCATTTGTTGAAGACGCTTTCTTTTTTCCATTGTACATTTTTGGCTTCTTTGTCAAAAATTATATGTTCACAGGTGTGCACGTTAATGTCAGGGTCTTCAATTCGATTCCATTGGTCCACATGTTGGTTTTTATGCCAGTACCAAGCTTTTTTTTTTTTTTTATCATGATAGCTCTATAGTAGAGCTTGAGGTAGGGGATTGTGATGCCTGCAGAGGTTGTTTTATTGTACAGGATTCTTTTGGCTATCCCTGAGGTTTTTGTTTTTCCATATGAAGTTGAGTATTATTCTTTCTGGGTCTGTGAAGAATTGTGTTGGTAATTTGATGGGGATTGCGTTGAATCTCTAGAATTTTTTTGGTAAGATTGCCAATTTTAGTATGTTAATCCTGCCTATCCATGAGCATGGGAGATCTTTCCATTTTCTGACATCTTCAATCTCTTTTTTCGGGGACTTAAAGTTTTTGTCATATAGGCCCTTCACATACTTAGTTAGAGTAACCAAATGCAAGCTTGTACAGCCACTTTGGAAATTAATATGGCACTTCCTTAGAAAATTGGGAATCCATCTCTCCCAAGACCCAGCTGTAGCACTCTTGGGCATATATCCAAGGAATGTTCAATCACACCACAAGGGCATTTGCTCAGCTATGTTCATATCAGCATTGTTTGTAATAGCCAGAACCTGGAAACAACCTAGATGCCATTCAACTGAAGAATGGATAAAGAAAATATGGTACATATACACAATGGAGTACTACGCAGCAGAGGAAAACAATGACATCATGAGGTTTGCAGGCAAATGGATGTTTCTAGAAAAAATCATCCTGAGTGAGGTAACCCAGACTCAGAAGGACAAACATGGTATGTACTCACTCATAGGAGGATACTAGATGTAAAACAAAGATGACTAGACTGCTACACAATTCCAGGGTAGCCACCTAGAAAACAGGACCCTAGGAAAGACACAGGGATTGCCCAATGACAAAGAAATGGATGAGATCTGCATGAACAACCTGGGCAACAGTGAGAGTAATGAAGGGCAAGGTTTGAGGGAAAGAAAGCTTAGGGGAGCAGGAGATCCCAGGTGGATCAAGAACAGAAAGGGAGAACAAGGAATAACAGACCATGATAAATGATGACCATATGAGAACAGGAATATGCAGAGTGCTGGAGAGGTCCCCAGAAATCCACAATGATACATCCTCTGTAGACTGCTGGCAATGGTCGAGAGAAAGCCTTATCTGACCGAGTCTGATGATCAGATAGCCAAACACCCTAACAGTCGTGCTGGAACTCTCATCCAATAACTAATGGAAGTGGATACAGGGATCCTCAGCCAGGCCCCAGGTGGAGCTCCAGGAGTCCAATTTTGGAGAAAGAGGAGGGAATGTAAGAGTGTGAATTGTTGAGACCAAGATTGGAAAAGCACAGGGACAAATAGCCAAACTAATGGAAACACATGAATTATGAACCAAAAGCTGTGGAGCTCCCAACTGGATCAGGCCCTCTGGATAAATGAGACAACTGAATAGCTTCAACTGTTTAGGAGGCACCTAGGCTGTGAGACCGGGACCTGTCCTTGGTGCATGAGCTAGCTGTTTGGAACCTTGGGCTTACACAGGGACACTTTGCTCAGCCTGGAAGGAGGGGACTGGACCTGCCTGTACTGAATCCACCAGGTTTAAATGAATCCCCAGGGGAGTCTTGGCCCTAGAGGAGATGGGAATGGAGGGTAGGGGTTGGGGGGAAGTGGGGGCAGGGGTGGGAGGGGGAGGACAGAGGAACCCATGGCTGATGTGTAAAATTAAAACACAAATATAATAAATTTTAAAAAGGGGGGAAAAGCCTTATGGCTGTGTCATAGGAAAGGGCTATGGCTCGTGAACAAGTCAATAGACATCCCATGACCTAAAATTCAAGGACAGAGAAGGGGTTTGGAAAAAGAACAAGGTCCAGAACCCACAACCTTTGGAAGAATTTTAATGACATAGTACATGGAGCTGAAGTCAGCATTTGTCTAGAAGTCGTTGTAACCAAGTATTTTAAGGAACTTTCAATAATTACCCCACACCCACTTTCTAGTCATGAATTTTCAGCCTTAAAACGATTGGTAAATCACAATCAAGATTACTTCAAATTTATCACACACACATACACATACACACCACAAAATGGACTCAACAGGTATACATATGTGTATGTATGTATGTAAATACACACACACACATTTGTATTCTTCAACTATTATTAAAGAATAGAAGAGCTTGAGAGCGAATGGGGTGGGAAATGGGAGATGATGAGGTAGAGAATGAATAGTTAGAAATGACGTAAATGCAGTACTAATGAACAGATTTCTCAAAAATAGAAAATTAAATTAAAAAATGATTCATGTCTAAGATGATGACACTTGATATTTATATCAATTGTCACTGTAGCCCTTAAATTTGTTAAATTATATATAATTAAAATAAAACTAAGAAAAATAATAACAAAAGAGAAAGCTAGATGAAGAAATATTAAAAATCAATTTTAAAAACACAGGCACACATGCATCCAAACATATACTCACACATGCACACACATGCACACACATACATACAGTTATAAAATCTCTATATAGCTACTAAGACTGGCATTAAAGTAATTGATCATGAAGGAATAACATCTATAAATGTAAAATATGGGACTATACTTACAGCAGTAAGTGAAATAAAATGAAATATTAACACACAATTTAAAAACACAGGAAAGCAACAGAGAAGCTGAGGAATAAAACATACATAATATAAGCAGGAAACAAATAGAAACTATGGTAGAATCAAGCCAAAACCCACCAGTATTTATATTTTTAAAAGTAGACTGAAGAGTTTCAGTGAAGAGGCAGAATTTATAGGACTGGATATAAAACAAGGTCTGATTACAGGTTGCTAGCAAGAAACTGTTAAGTATAAAGTCAGGCTGATAATAAGGAGAAATAAGAGTATGATGTGAAAAAAGCTTTCAGAATAAAAACGGATGATGGGAGGATAATTGTATTCACCAAAGCGTACATTGAAAAGTGTTTTTAAGAAATGGATTTAAGAACTGCATTCATAAAGAAAGCACAAGCACTGTGTATATTAAACATCATAGAGCACATTAACAACTAAAGAGACATTGTAACAAAGACAGATGTAGAATTGTTTTTTAAATAAATTAGAGCACATTTTACAATGTGATAGACAACAAACCAAAATCTTACAAAAGTCAGCATTTAGAAAGCAAATTTACAATTTAGGCATCAACAACAGGAAATATAAAAGTCAAAAATCAATGACCCAAGATTATAATTCAAGAAGTATATACACAGAAGAAAATTAAGCACAATAGAACAAATCAATTCAAAAATGAGTAAATATCAATGAACTAAAATTAAATTAAAATAGATTCTTAAATTTGGTTATTTGTAAAGTCTAGTAGCATTGATAAATAGCAATACAGCTGGTTCAAATTAAATCATGGAGCAAGACATTAGTGCATACATAAGTGGCCTGCAAATGGAGCAAGACAAATCCTGAGCTTGGCTGACAGATGTACAGCTCAGTGTGTGGCCACCAGCCAACATTGGAAGCTGGCTGCATCACAGCCTTGCCCAGAGGTAGTCTTGTAAAACAGTGGTAGTGAAAAAGTCTTCCCAATGGGAAAAGCTTTAGGCACTGAACTGTGACATACACATTGAGTGGAAGTGGAAGTGGCAGGGGTTAGGCTATCTGGGTCTTCACTGCACTGTTGGATGATCTGAACAGCAAACCAAGGTCTGGGCTGGGAATTAGCACAATTTGAGGATGAGGAATTTGGGAAATATGTACGTGGAGAACATATGCAAGAGGGTAGGGAGTATTCAAAGGCTTTGCATGTGCATCAAAGAGCATCTGCCATAGAAAATGTACAGAGAAACAGTACAAAATAAGTTGACTAGTTGACAGCAGCCAGCCTCTATCAGCAGTCATTTAGTAATGCCATCAAGGAATCTACAGTAGAAAAACTCAAAGGACTAGACTATTTGCATACATTTTCCTTCTCAATGTTGGTTCCCACAGGTATAGCCATTGTCAAATATAAACCCCTGAACTAACAGAAAATAATGAAGCTCCTAAGGTGGCAATATTCCTCAAAATATTGGGGTTAAGTATATGCTACTGGGGCATAAAAAGAGCCATATATTCTGTTTTAGGAGTTGACTGACATGTTCTTCCAATAGAGTTCAATCCACCTAGAATCTCCCCAAAACTCAGAGCAAAAGGTATCTTATGTCAGCAAGGAAAGTGTAGGCATTAAAAAGATCAACTGAGATCAAAAGATCAAGAACTCTATTACTTTCTATTTACTCAGTAGCTACTGACTTAGTCTTCCTAATGAGAAGTCAGAAAGCATCCTCTGCAGATAAAGAATACTGGGGATGACCTGCATCCTATACAGGACATTAGCATTCTACTGGTGATTATGTGCTTTTAACAGGAAAGACACATTAATTCCTGATTAATCCAGGAATCAAGTGGAGTCTCCCTTACCATAACAACCAATGACCACTGGGGGAAAATTATGGACTTTTGAATTGGAGATCCTCAATCTTAAAGAAATGGCATCTTCATTTCCAGGATGAGTCTCGTTGAGTTAATAACTAGACTTGTAACCTGATTACTCATCTCCTTCCCCTAAAGATGTTCAGAGAAGCAAAGGCACCACCATTCTAGTAACAGAAACTGAGCTGGGTTACCAGAAAAAAATAGCTGAAGTTCCCCAGGCAGGTTAGGGAAGATGTGGGAACCTTAGCCTTGCTCCTTCCTGTGTAACCTAAGCACAGACACCTCATCTTTGAGTGACATGGTGAGCAGAGGGTAGGTGTCTGGGAGATGAGGGTTTTGATTATATTACTAATGACAGCAAAGATTGTGGATGACAGAGGAAGCCAGAAATGATAGGAATGTAGCAATAAATATCTTTTGAGGCTTGTGGCTAAAGGGTGGTTCACTCATCCCATTATCCACTCAAGTTTCTCCTCAGAAGGAGTAGACCCTGGATCCCTAGAGCAGTAGCTTCTAATTGATGATGGAAGGTTGGATTAGACTATCATAAGAGGTGGGTGCAATAGTCAGAGAGATGCATTCTGACTACTGTGTACACTGCCTTTCAGAAGAGTACTTTATGCTAAGGTGGGCACATAGGGCTTTAGATCATCATGGTCAGAAGTCAACTGCCTCAGCCTCTGCCTTGGCTGCAGGAATGTTTCACACCAAGCCACTTACTTTTATGGGAGAATTAATCTGGGTGAGGGAGGCAGACAAGAGCATAAAGCTGTCATTTACCCTAACAGTGACACATCTTTGATGGGCAGCACCTACCCCAGAACTCCTTATGGGATGGACCAAGGCTTTGAAAGTAACTGGAATGGCTATTTGACTTGTGTCAAATCTTCCCTCTCTTCCTCTCATGAGCTGCTTAATTATTATTTAGTACTTAAATCTTTGCACTTTCTCAGAGAACTGTATTCATTTTCTATTAAATCACAGTACAATAATAAATTACCCCACACTGAGGAACTTAAATGTGTTGGTCTGCAGGTTGAAAGATGAGAGGCCTTACATGGGTCTCCCTGGGCTGAGATCAAGGGGTCAGACTGAGCTGTGTTTCCTTCAGAAGGTTCCCAATAAGAAATCACATCCTTATCTTTTAAAAGAAATACACATTCCCTGCCTCAGTTTCACCACTTGAAGAGATAACATTGCCTTTCCCAGCTGGGTTTTTGTAGGCATTCATTCTAACCATTGATTCCAACCTCAAAAGCAAAGATATTTGGATTTTAAGATAAGATTGTGAACTTACTATGAGTATTGCCAATAACATCCCATTTGAATGCCCCTAACCCAATCATGTCTGCAAAGTCCCTTTTGTCCCATAAAGTGAAACAAACGGCCCAAGTTCATGGATGGGAGCATAATTGGAAGCAGCATTCTGCTGACTAATAACCCAAACTTGTCACATCTCCTAGAGCTGTTGCTTCAGAGTTTTTATCTTCAAAAGTATGAGGGTGATTAACTGATTTCTAAGATATCCTTCACATACCCACTAAATCAAAGATTCGAGGCTGCCTCAAATTGTACAAATGTTCCAGGTGCTGGCATGTCTGAACTTTTTGTGAGGGAAGGACTACAGTACTACAAATCCTTTGCAGACTCTCCAATGGGCTTAAACAATCACTGCCTCCAATTCATTTTCATCACTGTAAACAAGTTAAATAATCTATTCCAGGATGGAGAGTCCTCTTCCCCAGAGAGACCGAGCCACAGAGACACTACCTAAGTGTGGATTAAGGCTGCCAGACTGGCACTGATAGAGCCGACATTAAGTGTCACAGCCAACATCTATTGGCTCCTTGAATGAATCCAGCAGCAATTGTACTTAGCACTTTACACAGATTGGGTAACCTTGATCTTTTTGAACCTGTAAGACACTCACTTTAATTATTCCAAATTCACAGATAAAGAAAATGATACTTAAATAGGTTAAAGCAATTTTCTCTGGGTTAAGTCCTGGATTTACAGAGCCAGAGCCTATGCTGAATGCAAGGCTGTTATCTCCAAAACACGCTTGATCTCTGGAAACTGCTGAAATTATGATAAGATAAATGTAGAGACGCTTTCATTATCCAGTTTGAGTCAAAACCTACCTTTGCAAGACCATCAGAGAAGGATGGTAAAATGGACTTGTTTAAAATGTTACCTAGGAAGAAATAAGGTCAAGTAAGATTCTGCTGTCACAGCTGCAGCATGTGCTTGGATGCCAAAGAGACAGTGAAGTAACTCCTTCTTGTGAGGTAAATAGCCAGGTTCTAAGCCTCCTGATTCAGCTACCCAAATCATTAAATTTCCTGACTTTGGTCTGGGCCTAAAAGGTAGCAAGCAGGTCAAGGCCCAGGGTAGCATGGCAACTCCAGGCCCAGGTTCATCTCTACTATTATGACCACCAGCATTTATTAGCTTCTTCCTGATCACGGGTCAATTTTTCTGTCTGTGCAAATGATGGTGAAAGGAATTCAGAGCCATTATGAGCTAACTGCATTCCAGCTCAAGAGAAAATTCTAACATAATGTGCTGAACCAAAGAGCTGGAGTTGGTTGCTATCTTTGTTTGTGCTTCTTTTTTGAGACAGGGTCTTCCTGTGTCATTCAAACCAGACACAAACTCAAATTCCCTTGTTTCAGCTCTCCAAGTGTTGAGGTTACAGCCATTATACAGTATACCAGGCAAACTGCTTTTAATATCAACGAAGAAACTCCAAGGAATTTTGGACAACCAAATACAAATATAACACCAGGTATATTTCAAGGCTGCCCTAATCTATCAAGTAACTGAGCAGGACAAATAAAAGTCTCATCTCAGTTATCAGAATTTCAGGGCTATTCAGTTTATTCAGTTGTCTCTACCCTTGTCTGGAAATCAACTTTCATTCTATATCCAATGTATGGAGTCTTCAGCCTCTCATTAAGATTTTCAGAATCTTGAGCACAGTTCTCTCCTTTAGTGCCCTAAATATTTCTAGACAAATAATAGATGCTCAAAAATATTGGTCAAAGAAAGTTCTACTGCTTTTTGTTTCAGCAAATGATGGCTCTTTTGTTTGTTGTATACCTGTTCTTCTTAGCATTTCTATTGTACTCTCACACTGGTCAATGTGGTGGATCTCACTTGAACACTGTGGAGCAGACAGGGACTGTAACGTGACAAACACTTCCGGATAGGTAGAAAAAGACTGAATGAGACCTGCAAGCAGTCCAATCTAAGACTTTAAGGATCTGAATTACAGAAACCTAGATATACATCCATCCACTCATAGATAAATATTTCTGTCTATGCATTGATTATATGTTTATTTTGTATATGTTGGCTTATAACTACTTATTAATAAACCAATACTAAAGGAATACCATCCTAAAATCTCTATAAATTTGACATGATCTCTTTTCATAGCTTTTCTAATTATCCTGCTTTTCTGAGTGTAATGGAAAATGCTGAGGCCACAATGCTGTCAATGATAAGATTTTGCCAATGTGGCTTCTTGGATGTGAGAGCACAATATAGATGTTCAAGCCTGAGGGAGAAAGTCTAAAATGCTGGACATGGATAAAATGGTAGGTGGTGCCACTGGGAAGGCAAAATAGCTCTTTTCCCAAGGGGCTAAAAAACGATAGCCCATTCTTCCCACTTCATTGACTCTAAAAGCTATAACAAAACTGTAATGATCCATCATGTCAGGGAATACTACTGCTTAGGGAGTCCCTGATCCATGAGCTGTTGGCATGGTGTACTGCAAGCAACCATTAAGGTGCAGCTTGCCTATGTTCACAATATTGGAGAGTCACAGGTACTGAAACAATCAGCTTTGTCTCCTGGCTCTGAGGGTTTCATTCCTGAGACTCAGGGTGAAGATGAAATGGAAAAGATTTTTCAGACAAATCACTACAATGTTTTTCATGGGGAACATAGGAATGAGACAGACAGACAGTCAGTCAGAAAGACAGACAGACAGACACACAGAGAGAGGGGGGGGAGAGAGATTCAGAGGGAAGGAGGGGGGATATGAATATAAGAAAGGAAAAGTAAGAAACTGGAATAAATGAATTAAAATGACCCAAAGCAGCCACCTTGAACCGATTTTATCCAGTATCATGCCAGCTCAATCACTCCATAGAGGGTCACTGAGCCTCTGAGGTTAATGAGATGTCAGAACAGATATGAAAATGGATAAGATATAAATTGACACATAGAGAATATATCACCCAAGATCTTGGTCCCTGAAAGTATATTTCTCTAAGCTAAAACTTGGGCACTGTATTAGAAATAAGATACATTGTCCAACCAATTACTCACCTTAGACATCAAGCTGAAATTTAAACTTAACTTTCCTCACAAGGGAGGTGGAGAAGGGGGAGGTGGAGAAGGGGAGGAGGAGGAGAAGGGGAGGAGATGGAGAAGGAGGAGGAGGTGGAGAATGGGGAGGAGGAGGAGAAGGGGAAGAGGTAGAGAAGGGGGAGGAGGTGGAGAAAGAGGAAAAGATGGCAGTGGTGGTGGTGGAGGAAGAAGAGGAGAAGGAGGAGGAGGGGGAGGTGGTGGTGAAGGGGAATGCAAACAGAATATAGTTAGCTGCTAAGTGAAACTGCCTCACACAGTGTTCCTCAAACACCCAGCTTCTCTTCTCTTTCTTACTTTGAGTTCTTGGTAAACTGCTTGAAAGATCTGCTGCCCTCACTTTCTTACTCCTTAAGTCCTGATCACACCTGTGCATTTCCATTCAGGTCCACAGTACCAACATCTTATTAGGAAATCCCTGTCAATAGCAGTAATGACTTGTGCTTGCAAGATCCAGTGGCTGTGTCTTTATTTCTTTTGATATGGCAGACCAACAGATCTAGACATAACTGGTTCCTCTGTTCTTTGGAACATTTTCAGCCCTGATTTTTGGTACAGCAAAATCTCTGGTTGTCTGCTGACTTCTGTGTGCACTCATTTTTTTTAAAGTACCATTTTCCTCTTCCTGACCTCCAAATATTGCAGAGCTCCAGAGCATATCTTTAGACCTATTATCTCTCCTGGCATTCACTCTCTGCATGACCATCTGAATCATGTGCCCTGAAATATACACCAGCTGAAGGTCAGCTCTTCTCTAATTTACTACTCTCCCATATCCCCATCTCTGCATGGGGTGATCTTTCATCCAGGCATTCAAGGGTAAAGGAAAAAAGCTTAAGAACTATCTTTTGTTCTACTTATTAACATCCTCTGCACAGTCTTTCATGTTATACCTTGAAATTTCTAGCAAAGAAAAAACCCACAAACAAACAAACAAACAAACAAAACCAGAAAAGCCTCTCATCAGTTTCTCTGGCTCAACCTGTTACCACCATCACCTGCGTCAATTCCAGGTACTGAACTCAATCCTTTCTGGCACTCCTGCCTTCACATTGCCAAGTTCAAAGTGTTCTTTGATGTGGTTAATCCATCCCTGTCATTTTCTACTCAAAACACTTATCAAATAGAAATAAAGTCTTTCTCAAGTGTTACATGGCTTCTGACACTCCACATTATCATGCTCAACTCTCCTTTTCCTGTTCACCCCTACTGTCCTACCTTGCAGTGACTACCCTTCAGCCATATTCATCTTCTAAAACCATGCCAAGTGTGTCTGTAGCAGAGCTTTCTTCTTGTTATTCATCTTTCTTTTGTATGGGTAGCCCTTTCCATTCACAGATTTCTAGGCAACTCTTTGCTCTTACTGATGCCCACACTAGACACTGTATCTGCTTCCTACTCTGATTTTCCTGCTTCTTCAAATGAGCTTCCTCCAAGCTGATGTTTGGCTTTTCTTAGATTCATCTTTATTTTGCTATCTGAAATTACTGATTTGTTTAGCTGTGGATTATTGATTTTGAGGATTGATCTAGAGTCATACATGCTAGAAAACTGATAAAGCTCATTAAAGTTCATTAAGTTCTCCAGGCTGGAATTACACATCTCTCATAGCCAAGGCAGGCCTTTAACAAAAGATCTCTAGTCTTAGCTTCCGGAGTTGCTGGAATTAAAAGCATGTGCCATCAAGTGTGGATGTTATTATTTATTGATCAACTAGTATAATACTTTATGACAGTTTGTTTATTATCATCATGCACACAATAACATATGTTCCAAGAATGCAGGGGCTTTTGCTTTGCTTGTTTTTATTCTACATTATCATATCTTCATTTCTTATAACAGTTTGGGTGAAGTATATAGGATAGATAGATAGATAGATAGATAGATAGATAGATGATAGATAGATAGATAGATACTGTATTTAAATTAAGGATCCATGTTCACATTAAGTTAATAAATAACTGAGTAACAATAGAACATATATAAACAGCATGTATACGTGCCCAGTAGAGCTATATCCTATGGCTGCCTTCCCTGGCCAGTTCAGGTAATTGGAACAGCTCCAGAATGCCAATCAAGAACTCTCTGGACTGCGGCTAACAAGAAGTAGACCTCTAACCAACAACAAGACCTTTTGGAATCAGGTCTCAGTGGGCCTTTCGGAAATAACACAGACACAGTACAGTAAAAACAGCCTGCAGAAATGGTGTTTATAACTCTCTTTACAACTGAAGTCTATCACAGGAAATGCCGAGCAAACACATATAAATAAAAATGAATTCTCAGATTTATCTGCTGAGACTGTAACAACCTAATAAGTTTTCCCTAGCAAAAGCATGGCAGGGATAAAAATACTCTCAATTTCCTCTCTTTCATTCACAAAGAGAGGCAATTTCTCTTTGTTTCTAGCTAAGCCTTCTCCAGCCACATCTCACTGGTTCTATTGTTTGACTGGAGGTTGGAGGGAAAAGCCACATCCTTACACTGTTCAGTTGTGCATTCTACATTGTCACCAGGTCCACTGAGTCCCCAGGCTTTATAATCTGTTCAGGTAAATGGTATTTGGATATCAAAAGTAAAACAAAATTGTGAGTATAGACAAACACACACATGGACACTGCTTTGAAAGGAGCACACGCCTTTAACCCAGCACTTGGGAGGCAGAAGCAGTTTGAAACCAGCAGGTCTACAGAGCAAGCTCAAGGACAGTCAAGGCTACACAGAGGAACTCTGTCTTGGCAAAACAAAACAAAGCAAAAATAACAGAAAAAAAATCAAATAAATTTTAATACTTATGGTTGGGAGCTGAGACGATACCTTGGCAAATGAATGTGTGAACTGTTCTTGCAGAAGACTCGAGATCAGTTCCCAACTCTCATATAGGGCAGCTCAAAACCTCCTGTAACTTTATCTTCAAAGGGCCTGATGTTTGCTTCTAGACTATGGTGGTGCTGCACTCACATACACAAACCTATACACAGCAACACTGACAGAAATTAAAAACAAAATCTTTTAAAAATAAAACATATCTTGTCCCTCAGTTCTCAAACAATTTTCTATTACAGGAGTCTTAACTTTGAGTCTTAATGGTTAATAACTAGACTGTAGCCTCCTTGTCTGTATTCATGCCCTCAAATCCCCACTGCCTCCAAAATATAAATAATGCCTCATTCTCAGAATTTGTATCATAGAAGATGTCGTTACCAGGAGCCACTATCTGGACTCACATTTTGCTTTTATATTACTATCCTATTTGGCATAGAAGCCACACACCTGCTAACTCTAGAATCTAGTTCCTTTGATTCATACAAGTACCAGGTGTGGGATCACAACACCACAAAACATAACATTGCAAATTTATCAAACCTGGGGCTGTTCTAAAAAACAACAAAAGTTAGAGAACATAAAAAAAATCCAAAAAAGCTTCAAAGATGGGAGTGCAGCAGAAGGTGGAATTTTTAAAATTATCTTTCAGGAAAAATGACAAAAATTAATTAAAAATGCAATATCCCTTGGGAAATCTTCCCAAGACTATCTGAGTTGGAGAAGTGGCAGTGGGTGACTAAAGATATCAAAAAGTCAGGGAAATATGAATGAAACTAAAGGGATGAATGTCCATGAGTTGAGCTGCAAGTGTTTCTGGTGACCTATGTCATGTGGAGGAGAGAGCTAGGATCCTGTGATGTAACAAGACCTTAGCAATCACAAGATAAAATGGACTTGAGGCACCAACTCATCACAAACTTACAATTTTAATATCTGCATCCACATCAAAGCTTGTTCTTTATGATAGTGCTTAGGCATTCCGTTCAGCTCCAAGATCAAAATATTCCCTCTCCAAGATCAAAAAATAAAATGATAATCAAACACACAGAAGGCAAAACTCCACCAAATTGTATTACTTTTCCATATATAAAGTAAATCCAATAAAAGATAAAGAACAAGCACAATGGAAACAAACTGATAAAAACTAGAGAATTATGGGGATTTGGAACCAAATATGAAATTCTGTGCCTGATGGATGGCTCTTCATTATTAGTTTGGGGAGTACAGGTCATGGCACTTTTGGACAATAGAGCATAAATGTCTGACAAAAGCATAAATGTCTGAGCTTTATGTGAATGGAGGAACCAAAGCTCCATCCACTGACCTGAGAGAATAACAAGGAAGTTGGCATTCATGTCTGATGTGACAGAAACCCAGGCCTGTCCTATGGCAGTATGGGAGACATAAATCCAGATTGTTATATGTTAAATAATCTGTGCACCCAGACGTTAATATTTAAACACTCTATGCTAGGATTAGTGAAATCCACACTTTCTGGATCCCATCAAAGTAAGAACAAGCACTTATCACCCTAAATAGGTGCCACACAAAGGAAGGTAAGGCCATTCACCAAGATGCTTCCTATCCTTGAAGTTGGGCTCACCATTGCAAAATATACAAGTACCAGGAAGGACTGTTAGCTTGAGCTGCAGACAGAAACGTATGCACCCAAGCATTAGAGACAGCACAGTAAACATGTTAACAACTATATGCAACTAAATGTCAACTATACATGCAACTATAAATCAACTCCCCATCAATCACTACTTAATGTATGGAGTATGGCAGTATACCTGGCAGACAAAAATCCCTGCTTCGTGCAATTTATATTGCCATCCTCTGAAATATCCTGGAAGATAAGAATCTCACTCACATGTGAACTTAGAGCTAATGAATTATCTGTAAATGATATTACCCTTCCAAAACACCCATTCTCCTTCAACTGAAAAATCTTCAAATGTACCAATTCTTCAGCATCTTTATTCTATTTGGAATGTGAAAAACATTCAGAATAATAAAATGCATCACTCAATTGAGGTTCAGTTCTGATTAAGTAGCCCAGCCACTCTGATTTACTTCGTTTCTCTGCTTCCTTAAGCAAACATCTCTTGTTGTAGGGCAAAATAATACACACAGGAATTATGTACAAACTAGAGAGGAAGACAATACAGATTTAGAACTTGATTTTTCACTTAAATAGGTGCATTATTCTCACAGGTTAAAATGAGGAGTTGCTAGGATGCTACTCCTGTAGTTCCTATGATATGCTGTGTGGTACAGTGATTTAACCTATATAAGATGCTTGTCCTATAGTAAGTAGAGATCAATAACTACTAAACATTACTATCAATCCATGTTAAAGTTAAAATTAATTCATTAAAGTATGGCTGCATCCTGGACTACTCTGCAAAGGATGAGACATTTGTAAACGTAAGCAAGGGTTGACATTTTTCAAGATCTAAACCTTTACCTCTCTAGTCAAAGGAGCCTCTCCCCTTCAGAGACAACCTACAAAGACAGGGATGCATTCATTAAACATATGAGGACTGGCGAGGATTATTCTCAAACCAGAGTAAGTAAAAAGCATTCAATAAATTCTGACCAACAAGTTAGCTGCAGGAGGGAAGAAAATTGTTCAGACACCCAATCTGGAATGATTTAGGGATAAAGCGCCTTTGAAATGCACATCCATTCTGTCCTCTAATACCTACCGAAGGTTGATTAACTCACTAAGCTGGGTTTTATGAGAAATCCCCTGTGATATCTGTGGGTGAAGTCATGCTGAAAATGACAGAGTGTGGCATTCAGGGTAGTTAATCTTTCCTGGGGCTGTTTGATGTCAGTAGAATCTGATATGCTAAGATGTGTTACCAGTGGCAGCGAAGTCATCAGAGGCAAGCAAGCACACATGCCTGTCCCACAGAGACGAAGATACCATCCTTTTTTATACTGTGATCACCAAGACAGTTATTCTCCTGACAAGGGAAGTGTCTGTTTCCATTCCTGGGTATCAGGATGGCTTAATTAATGGATGTTCATACTCTAATTTTATCTATAAAATATTTTAAATGTAATTGACATTGCCTTTTGTTTGCAACGTGAGAAATGAAGACTTGTATAGTTCAGTTAACAACTAACAATGGTAAAATCAGCATTTCTTCTAGATTCTGCAGTTTCTAGTTTCACTGTGGAACCTGCTGCAGTTTCTACAGGAAAATTTGAAAATGGATTCTCCCCATGTCATTCTTCTTATGCTGAAAAATGGGAAGGTCTTCAGTGATATAGCCACTGATTGGTTACCTTTCCATCAGTAATAACATCCCACCCAGGGTCAGGAAAGAAACTATTCACTCTATGGGCCAAATAGAAAGAAGACATAAACCTTTTGACTTCTGAATTTTGAGCTCTTTGTAAATAAATCTGTCACACAATAAAAACCCATATTACGAATAGTTGGACCAGTTTGCAATCCCATCAACACTGAATGAGGGTCCCCTTTTCTCCATATCCTCTTCAGCATTTCTTGTCCTCCATTTTATGGATTCTGAATGGGTAAGATGAAATCTTAAAGTTGTTTTGATTTGCACTTCCCTGGTTGTTATGTATGATGAACATTTTTTTTACGTATTTTCTAGTCACTTTTCTTCAGAGAACTCTCTGTCATTTCCCAGACTCATTATTTGAATGAGTTGTTCTTGGTGTTTGTTAGTTAGTTACCTTATTTGTTTATTTTGATCATCTGTTTGTTTTGACTCTTTGTTTTGGAGTTCTTTATATAGTCTGGATATTAATTCTCTGTCAGATATATAGCTGGAAAACATTCACCCCCCCCCCCATTCTGTCTGCTTCCTCTTTGTTTCTTTAGCTTTGCAAAAGTTTAGTAGTTTTATGAACTCCACTTATCAACTGTTGGCCTTAAGTTTGAATCAGGAAGTCCTTTCCTATACCTATATCACGGCAAGTACTGCTTCTTCCAGCTATTTCAGTGATTCTGGTCTTGGCTCCACTTGAAGTTAGTGCTTATGCAAGGTAATAAATACACATGAGTCTAATTCCATCCTTCTGCGTGTGGGCATGCAGTATTCTCATCATCATTTAATGAAGATGCTTTCTATTTCTCCAGCAATAAAAATAAAGATCTGTGAAACCCAGTTCCAACCAACACACTGTCAATACAACTCCTTCACCTAAGATGCTCAGGGATCATTACACAATACTGGGGGAGAAAGATTTTAAGAGCTAGAGGAACAGAGTGTTTTTCATGAGACTGTTCACTAGAAATGCCACAACTTATATCCATGAAATCTCACCAATATGACTACCTAAACATGAGCTGTATAAGTAGACATGGGTATATGAATAAAGAAAAGTTCATGAGGCTTCAACTATAGACAAAGAACTACAGAAAATTCAGAAATGCTGAGAGTGGGAGAAATAATCTTCCCCAGGGTAGAAGGACTTAGCAGGTTGTATTTGTGTATGTAGGTACACACATGTGTGTAACAATTGAAGAAAAAGATTTCTTGTATTTGAATTAGAGAGGGTTGTGGGGTACAAGAGAGGGTTCAGAGGTAGGAAAGGGAATGAGGGAAATGATGTAACTATATTATAGTATCAGAAAACAAAGGAATATTTAAAATAATACTAAGAGAAAAATATCTCAGCTCTCCAATTGTGTTGGCCATTTATTTGGACATTTGACAGTGACATTTAATTCTGGAGAACATGTGGGGATTGTAGTTCATAGATCCTAGCAGGCTGTCTCTCCCCATTGCTGCTATGTGTTTCCTTATTATGTGGAAAGATACCAAGGGGAAGAAATAATGTGGCTCCATCCCATCTAGATGCTCTCAGACAAAATGGAGTCTCTGTATGTCAGAGCGATGTGAAAAGCATGGGCTAGTTTAGTTCAACTACATCTTTTTTCAAGTTAATAAATTGCATCTAAGAGACAGTGCATTCTACTCAAGACCACCTTAGAAGTCATGGTAGGCAACAACATGTTACAGGGTAAAGTAACCTCATGTTTCACCTCTTTGTGTGTGGGGTGTGCATGTGCATGTATGTGTGTGCAGTTGCACTTGTGTGGAACTCTGGAGCTTACATCAATTATCATCCCTTTGGCACAATTTGTATTCTTTTTATTTTAAATGATTGTCATCTGTGTGTGCAAAACATGTTAAAAAAATTTATGTGAGAGGCAAGTGGTTTAGAAGCAAAAATAATGAACTCGAGATTCAAGTGATTTGATCAAGACATTCACAAATTCTTAATTTTAGAATTTTTTTTTAATTTTTTGACGATTTCCTCCATGTGTATAAGGTATCTTGATCATATCAATCCAAATCCCCCCCCCCATATTTTCCCCAGACTTCCCTATACTTCCCCTCCCACAACCTTCATTTCCTACTAAATTTTTTGGGGAAACCACTGAGATCAATGCTGTCTACCTTCACTAGAAATGAGTGCTTACCAGGAACTATACTACCAAAGAAAAATGACAGCCCCTCTCTCAGCAGTCATATACTGTCAATAGATCATCGTCAGCTAGAGGTGAAGTATTAGGAACTCCTCCCAAATTCATGCTGGGATACTGAGTCACAAATGTGTAATAGCTTGATTTTGTGCCATTCTTGTGCATGTAACCACAGCTGCTATGCATTTGTGGGCCCAATGGCCACACGTTGCATCTAGATGACAACATTTCATAATATTTCTCCCTATCTTCTGGTTCTTACATTTCCCCTACACTCATCCACAATGTTCTCTATACCTCTTTGAGACTGAGCACCTTTCCCATTTTGAGCAGTTATAAATCTCTGCACTGATTGTTGCCCACTGCTGGAAAATATTTCTCTGAGCAAGGTTGAGAGCAACAATGATAAATGATTAGAAGTTTAAATTTTCACAAGGTAGTTTGATAACATTTCTACTTACTGAAACAACAGAAGTAGGTTCCACTCTAGGTTCTATATGACCTCTCAAGTCATGGACTTTTGACCAGGTTTACAGCACAAGGCATGAGTTTTCTTCCTCTAAGCAGGCCTATTAAAGTAATTACTCATCCCTATGAAAATCAGTCTATTAAATGTCACAAGATCCTATTTCTTGATTATTGGTCTTATTTCCCTACTCTAAAAAATTCTTACTTATGCCTATATCTTGAAGGTGGTCTCTACAGTTTTGAATTTTCACATTTTTGTTTGAGATCATTGATCCATTAGAGTTAGTTGAGTTTTGTGTAGGGTGACAGACAGATAAAACCACTGTTTCCAGCTTCAATATGTAGATATCCAATTTTCTGAGCACCATTTCTTGAGTGGCTATCTTTTTCTTCAATGTGTTTTATGGCATCCTTGTTAATAACCAGCTGGTCTTATAGTATAGGTTCATATCTAGGCTCTCTATTCTGTTCTGTTGATCTATGTGTCTGTTTTTTTGCCAGTACCACACTGTTTATATTACTATGTCTCTGTATTATAACTTCAAATCAGGCATAGAAATACCCTGAGCAGTGATCTTATTGTTCATTGAAGGCACATTCAAAATCCATTATACATAAATGTAGACAGGCTTTTCTTTTTGGGCTACCAGCTCACACACAAAAAAGAAGACATAGAGATTTACTATAAATTTAAAAGCTTGGCCTTAGCTTAAACTTGTTTTTTTAACTATCTCTTATAACTTAAATTAACCCATATTTTTTCATCTATGTTCTTCTATGTGCTTGTTACCTCATCTCCATTATGCCCATCCTGTTTATTCCACATTTTGCTGGCTACTCTCCCTTTATTTAGAGCTTTCTGTATGCACAAGTCCTACCTATACCTCTTGCCTAGCTATTGGCCACTTAGCTTTTATTAAACCAATCACAGTAACATATCTTCATACAGTGTAAAAGAATATTTCAAAGCATGTAATTCTCACAGGAATCAAGCAACTTACATACTCTAACCCATTTTAACAATAAGCAATGAGAGATGCATTACTCATGGCTGACTACAGCAAGGTTTAGAGAACCAGAATTTGCCAGTGGTCCAAGAAGTAGCTGCATTGTCACTCATGGCCTAAGGAGCAGAGTCAGAAAGAAGATTTCAAGTAAGTGTTCAGAACTTCAGGCAAACCATTTTCTGTGGGACCTTAGATAGAAGTACATAAATGCTACTCAAATTCTGGGCCCATCTGTTAGAGATGGGACAGTTAGAGTAAATGTGATGGCATCTGTCTTTCACATCAGCCTTTAACTGATACCTCTTACCCACAACCAGAAACCAGAAAGGCAAGTGAAGAAGTGTACAGAGACGAGCCTCTGCGTGTGCCAAACATGTTAAAAAATTGATTGAGAGGCAAGTGGTTTAGAAGCAAAAATAATGAACTTGAGATTCAAGTGATTTGATCAAGATCATAAAACTAGTCAGAACTACACCCCAGCGTTTCACAACAGAAGATCTCTGAGGTGTGCTCCTCCCTGGCAGGAGCTCATTAACTCTAATCACTCACTTGGCAGGCATAGAATCTAAGAGGAAAGATGTTGATGATCAGATCCAAGAATCACAGGACTAAGCTGAGGTCCAGGCTTTCTCAGGCCCAGTGCTTACCCTTAGCATGCAACCTCATTTAATCACCATTATACTCCATCTATTGCAAATGACCATTAATGATCTAATCAATGTGTGGTCTACAAACAAGATGCAACAGCTTCACTAGGGGTTTTAGAAATACAGCCTCTGGTTCCACATCTCAATCAAAATTAGCCAAGATCCTCCCACAGTGGAATATTGTTCAGCCACAAAAAGAAAGGAATCCCTGTGACACATGACAACAGGGACAGATCTAGAGGTTGTTATGTTAAGTGAAATGGTCCAGAAACAGAAATATATGATGTTTATGAGTTCATCATTATGTCTAATCTAACATTATCCCATAGAAGCAAGATAGAATGGTGGTTCTCAATGGCTGGGAAGAAAAGCAAGGTGTGAGGGATGGGGAAAATTAGAGTAATGGTTTCTAATTTATAGATACATGGAAGTTCTGTTGCACTACTGCACAGTGGTGTAACAATAGATGATAAGACAAAATTTCAGAAAGCTGGAAGAAGGAATTTGAATGTCTCAAATTTAAGGAGTGAAGTGCTTCAGAAGTTATATTGCACAAAATATACTTACTTACATCAAAGTATCACATGACTTCCCGTAAATCTGTGTAGACCTTCTCTGCTGTGTATCATTTGAAATAAGTTCAGATCTCATAAAGATGTATTGTATGCAAATATAAAATGTTTCATAACACTGCCCTAACTTCAGACTTGCACTCACTCCAAGACTGAGAATTTATGTGTGATATAATACAATCCTTAACTTTGATAACTGAGCATGCATAAAAATTGCTCTTAATTTTTTCAGAGCTTTTTTTACTTTTTTATTAATCAATTTTGTTTGATGATTTTACACTTGTTTATAAAGTATTTTGAATTCTCTGTCCCTACACAATCTCTTACCTCCTTATCATCCCACCCAATCTCTACCTGTTCCTTCCCCAAGTTCATGAATGGTTATGACTTGTGATGCATTTAATTTAAACAGTGCCTATTTGGGCCTACTAGTGTCATTGGTGGGTTCACAGATAGAGAAAATGATCTCCCTGCTCCCTAAGTATATCACAAGCTAATAATTCAATAGTGAAGGACAGAGGCCCCCAAGTCCTTCTTCCATCCACATGTTGAGGAACCCATTCTTTTATAGACCCATGGCAGGTATCTCTATCTTCATCAGATTACCCAAGAGATATTTGATGGCCTTTCTCTTCTGTAATATCCCTTAACCCTCAGAGGGGATGGTATAGCTATCTTATTCAGAGCTGAGTACACACCAGTCACTTAATCCCAGCACTTTGGGAAGCCACAAGTCTCTGCATTCCCTATTGTTCACTAGAAGGAGAGGCTTCTGTGATTAAAGCTAAGATTATTTGTCTGTGCGTATAAACTGGATCTTTAGAGGCCAATTTGACATTGCCTTGAATCTGCTAATGCAGAAATTCTCATTGCATGGCCAGTTTCCTTTAGTTTATGGGAGTCGGGTGCTTCTGGCCATCATGGATGCAAAAATGTCAGGGTGCAGAAATGTCATGGGGAACATAGATGCATGAGCAACAAGCAAAGATGGTTATTCCTTCTGGGTGATGGGTCATGCAGAGTAGTTATTAGGATGTAAACTATACAAAGCTAGAGCTATTTTGGGGTCTTTCCTAAATTTAACAAAAAAAATGTGAACATGAAAAAGAGGTGTGAAAGCAAGAACATTGATGATGTTTTTCAACTCTAGAACCTGGTTGCCTCTTAAAGACCTCATTTGTAACAGACAACAAACAATAAAAAGAAAGAGAGAGAGAGAAGCAAACAAACAAAAACAAATAAAGAAACAAAAAGTACCTTAAGCTTATCTTTTCTTGTATTTTCGTCTAGCAGCTAAGTAACATCCAACAAATTCTCCTTGGTAGTCTATATTTATATTCACTCTTGGACAGCAGTTAAGTCCAAGTCACTTTCTCTAAACAAACTTTCATGGTATAACTCATTGTAACATGGATTGATAAATGGTCTTATTAATTAAAAAAAAAAAAAAACAGAGCCAGATATTGGGGTTAAAGTTGAAAGATCAGAGAAACAGAACAAGTCACAGCCAACCTCACCTTACCAACTCCTCAGCCGCTAGAGCATGAGTTCCTGTTTCCTCATGCCTTATATACCTTTCTGTGTCCTGCCGTATTACTTCCTAGGATTAAAGGGGTATGTCTTTTCCAAGTAAAGACATAAGATCTCAAGTGTTAGGATTAAAGGTGTGTGCCACCCTTCCTGGCTCTGTTCCCAGTATGGCCTTGAACTCCCAGAGATCCAGACAGATCTCTGCCTCCCGAGTGATAGGATTAAAGGTGTGTATGCCACCATTGTCTGTTTAATTTAGTGGCAGGCTCTGTTCTCTGATCCCCCAATAAGTTTATTAGGGTACACAATATATTGGGGTATACAATATATCCAAGCAAACAACTCATCCAAGCAAAGACAAATGTCTCAGATTATAGACAACATGATATGAGTTTCTCTGGAAGGGCACTGAGCACACCACAGTGTCACATGGATTTCCCATGGTACTTTCCCACCCCACAATAAGTCAAGGTCCACAGGGAGAAGCAAAACTGAAATAGCAGAATGCCATGAGTCTCTAGTATCCATAGACAGCATTTTGACAAAAATATATCAAAGATTGCTCCCCCAGGTGGGGAGGGATAGTGGAGTGGATAAAGGGCTTACTGTGAAAGCATGAGGACATGAGTATGGATCCCGGTATCCATGTAAAACTTGAGTGTGGCATTGAGCATTACTTGCATTGAACAGGTGGATCCTCAGGACTCAAAAATGATCCATTCTAGCTGCAAAAGTGAGCTTCTGCTGCAGTGACACACTTCAAAAAATACAGGCACACACACACACACACACACACACACACACCCCACAGAAAGGAAGAAAGGAAGAAAGGAAGAGAGAGAAAGGGAGGGAAGAAGGAAGGAAGGGAGAGAGGGAGAGAGACAGAGAGAAAGGAAGGAAGGAAGAAAAGGAGAAAGAAAGAAAGAAAGAAAGAAAGAAAGAGAGAGAGAGAGAGAAAGAAAGAAAGAAAGAAAGAAAGAAAGAAAGAAAGAAAGAAAGAAAGAAAGAAAGAAAAAGAAAATGGGGGAGGAAGGAAAAGAAACAGCCATCTCAAATCCTGCACATACACGGAACATGTTCTAAAGCCTTGCGAAAATGTCAAATTAGTAGTATTTCAGCAGAATTGGACCAATTCTCTTGGGCCTGTCCAATAAAAACAAAGGAACAATATAATCACCCACTCTTTTCAGCTTCATTAAGTAGAGAATTGGAGGTAAAACCAGAAGCCAGATAGCACTTGGGAATTTGATACATGTCTTTTAAAGGACTTTAAAAGAACAATTATGAAGACAGGGTTCTGCAGTTAAAATGAATCTTAATTGAATCAGTCTGGAAAGAGAAGCTTGAATTCGATTTAAAGGGAAAGTTTAAGGGATTCTTCATAATCAACTGAGTTAATTCAAAACATTCACAGTCTAATGGTTTCGTCCACTCCAGGGGCTGAATTGAGAAGACATCAGTAAGATGTCCCTCTGTTACAGAACCTGTGCCACATAGTCAGCTCTTCTTTCCTGGATGGGCAGCAGTCAGGAAGAAAAGGAAACGTGGGAATGAGTCTGAAAATCGAAACATGTAAAATCAGTGAATTCCACATAGGTTGTCCAATCCCATGCAGTCAGCTTTGGACACATGCACATGAGCATATGAACAAAGCTAAATGGATTCAGTAGGCTACATGTGTGTGCCTGCACATACACACAACAGTAATTAAAGAAGACATATCATGAATTTGGGAGGAGTTGGAGAGAGGGAAAGAGGGGAGGGAGAGAGGGGAGAGAGTGATATAGCTGCAGTGATAGTGTGTGGAATTTTCAAAACATATGAAACTATTTAAAAAAAAAACAACAACAAATTAACAAATAGTTGCATTCCCAAACACAGACTAAAGCATTCATAGTTATGTTCACAAGCCTAATTAGAACTGTAATGATGACGCAAATGTAAGGGCCTCTCCTGGAGGACATCAGGCAGTACGTTTCATTCATTCCTAGGTATCCTGTGAAGAAGTGCATGCTAGGATTAGAGAATCGGAGCTCTAGGCCAAGTGAAGAACTGAGCATTAATGAGGAGCGTCTATAAGGATTCCACGGAGTAGAAACCATCTTGGCTATTACCATGTTTACAACATTCAACAGCAACAAAAATGGCTACAGGGCTAATTGTAAGCACTATTTTGTTAGACCATAGCAAATTAGTCAGAAGTGTTGGTTTAATCCCTACCATTGCACAAGGAGGTTCTACTCTCTACCACTATATGAATTACTTTCTTGTTTCTGTAGCTAGATACCTGACAAGTAGTGACTGAATGGAAGATGGGTTAATTTTGGCTCACAGTGTGACATAGTACAATTTGAGGTGAATAACCATGGCAGACAAGGCACAGTGGGAAGAGAAGGAAGCAGCCACTTATATTGTGTGCACAGTCAGAAAGCAGGGAGCAGTGAATGAGGTTTTCTGCTCAGTTACTTCCTCAGATTTGGTCCAGTACTCCAGCCCATTGGAAGATACTATTTTCATTGAGAGTGAGTAGTTCCTCTATAGTTAAACCTTTCTGGAAACCTTCATAGACATACCCAAAGGTGTGTTTCTATGGCGATTCTAAATCCAGTCAAGTTTACAATGGAGATTAGCCTTCACAACCTCCAAGATAACTGAAATAAGTTAGGTGGTAACTGAATGATGAGAGATTTTGACTACACTGTCAGGAGGGGAAACTGTCTCTCAATTGTGGATGTACACACGTATATAGGAAATAAAACCCATTAGGAACAAATGAGAAGTCTGTACAAAGTCAAGGCTGTAAAAAAAAAAAAAAAAAAAAAAAAAAAAACAATTCTAATCTCAGAGTTTAGTAAGTAGTTGAGTGGATCACTTCATGCATCGATAGACCCACTATTTAAAATCCAACATTTCCCAGGAAGCAAAATGGGTATACCTCTGTACAAAGGAACTATCACAAAACTACTGAGTGTACATGTTTAGACATTTCAGGAGTCAGTATACTTCTAGGTCATGTATTTGAGAAAGGGTGCTAAGGGTAGAAACAAAGGCCAAGTGCCAGGCAAATGTTCTACCACTGAGATGGATTTCCTCTGAGCATCATATTTGACTCATTCACTGAAAAAGCCTCTGCCTGACACAACACAAAATACTGTCAGTTAATTTATCTTATGTTATCATCTTTAAATCCAAAGAAATACAAACATAATAGGGTTCTATCGCCCATCGACAAGAAATAATTTGAAGTTTAGGTCAATGAGTCAAAAATGGCATGGCCAAAACTGAAAGTTTTCCAAATCCTGATACCTTCTACTCTCCTACACAGTAGCCATGTCTGACAATAATGAAGGGAAGATTACAAGAAAAAATGAACTGCGTCCTTAAACACTGGTGACTTGTGTTTAAAGAGTCTAGAAGCCAGAGGACAAATGCTCAATAGCTGCTTTCTCATTACAGCTTTGCTATTTAGAACCAGGACATAGGCATGAGACCTGTTGCAGTTTTGTTTCTGAGGAAATAATGTGGATTCACCACCATTTGTTTTACAAATATTTCAAATATTTGTTGTTTCACACACCAGTCTCTAGAGGAGGCTGTAGGAATTCTCTGCTCTTGCACTCTCTTCCTTTGCATGACAACAGGGGGTCTTGGGAAATGCTCTTGTGGGATTGCAGAGGCACCACAGCAATTTTGTGTTTACAACCTGCTTAAAGTCCCCACTTGGACTGTAACTGGGATTAGTGATTTATTTGATTGTGCTCTAAAAAGGCTTCACCCTCCATCCTACATACTTATCACCGAGGCAGATCTCACTCTCTAGGGAAAATTGGGGAGAACTCAGATGCCAAGGTGTGGGAATCCCAAGAAACAGTCCATGTGGTCAGGAGCCAAACTCTACAAGTAGCCTCAGAGGTGAATGAACTTGGAAGCACATGTTCTCTTTCAGCACAGGGCTTCAATGAAACTGCTCTCCTACTTGACAGGTTGAATAAGCCTCAAGAGAGACTTTGAACCACAAGCAATTAACCCATGACCACAGCTTTTACTCACTCTTAATGTGAGAAAATAAATGTTTTTCATTTGAAGCTGAACTGTTTTAGAACAACTTGTTGCACAGTGTTAGATAACTAACACAATTTGAAATACTGAAAAGGTCTTCAGGAATATAGTCAATACTGGAATTTTTAATGGCTACTATTTTTGTTTGATTGATGGTTTTGTGAAAAAAAAAACTTGAAATTTGTTGGTTGAACAAAAATGCTGTATTCACAGACCATGATAAATGAAGACCACATGAGAACAGGAATAGGCAGAGTGCTGGAGAGGTCCCTTAAATCCACAATAATACATCCTCTGTAGACTGCTGGCAATGGTCGAGAGAAAGCCTGATCTGACCTAGTCTGGTGATCAGATGGCCAAACACCCTACCAGTCGAGCTGGAACTCTCATCTAATAACTGATGGAAGGGGATGCAGAGATCCTCAGCCAGGCCCCAGGTGGAGCTCCAGGTGTCCAATTGTCGAGAAAGAGGAGGGACTGTAAGAGTGTGAATTGTTGAGACCAAGATTGGAAAAGCACAGGGACAAATAGCCAAACGAATGGAAGCACATGGATTACGAACCAAAGGCTGTGGAGCCCCCAGCTGGATCATGCCCTCTGGATAAGTGAGACAATTGAATAGCTTGAACTGTTTGGGAGGCATCCAGGCTGTGGGACTGGGACCTGTCCTTAGTGCATGAGCTGGCTGTTTGGAACCTTGCGCTTACACAGGAACACTTTGCTCAGCCTGGAAGGAGAGGACTGGACCTACCTGTACTGAATCCACCAGGTTTAAATGAATCCCCAGGGGAGTCTTGGCCCTGGAGGAGATGGGAATAGAGGTGAGGGGATGGGGGGGGAAGGTGGGGGCAGGGGCAGGAGCAGGGAGGACAGGGGAACCCATGGCTGATGTGTAAAATTAAAACACAAATATAATAATAATAATAATAATGATGATGATGATGATGATGTATTCATGACAGTGAGAAGCCAAAATCTGGGGCAGCTTCCTTACAGGTATGAGGAAATCCTGTTCTCAAGCTGCATGAACCTGGTTCCCCAAATGAGTAGGTGGAAAGGCAGGGAGGGAGGATTCTGCCACACTCTCAAAGTTAGTGGAAGTCTGGTTGAGAAGATAGAAGTTGAAGAACAGGTACACGGCATCATCTCAAATCTCTTCTTCCCCTGCCTGGCTGAGTTTTCCTCCCTCCCCAAGTACAAACTACACTAATAGGTTACCAGAACAAAAAGCCTGGAGGGATATGAACTTACATTTTCTCCCTCAAGAAGTACAAAAAGCTAGACTCATTTTTCTTTCTTTTAGATCAAGAATGGTGTAGTTGGAAAAAGAAAGTTGTTTTAAAAGTCAGAATGGCCACCTAGAACCTCATACCATCTCAGAGAGAGTGCTGTCACAGTGGGAGAGCACTTCCTTTTCAGCTGGAGAGATGTACACAAAAAAATTTATACATATTTGTGTATATGAACAAATACGCACATTATGAACATGTTCTCATATCTATATGTACACACACACACACACAGACACACACACAGACACACACACACACACACACACACACACACACCTCCCTTCTTTCCAAACCAGAGAATAAAGGGTTGCACTGCCTAAGCCTGTGTTCTTTTCCCTTTAAGCACACAGAAGCCACCCGCCCAGTGAGCTGTCCGCCTGCATTTATCACCCTGGAAGCAGGGCACCAACAGGTTCTAACAGACGCTGTGGAATTATAGGCAAACAAAGACATATGTCACCCAATAGCAAGTACACACATTGCACAATGCACTCACAGGAAAAAGGCTTTGTCCTTGTATCTCACGCTTGGCAGCCCCTGCTTCCCCCTCAGCTCTCAGGGACTCTTCCTGACAGCACACTGCCCTAACTTGTCCAAACCTCTTCCAGGGTTTTCTTCTCCCTTGTTACTGCTAATGAATTCTACTCAGATGCCATGTGACCTTTGGTTTTCCTCCACTTGGGGGCATGCAAGTAACAACAGTGACTATTAAAGAACAAAGATGCCAGCCTGCTTGAAAGGGCAAGAACTTGGCTAAATCCCAAGCCCGCTTTTGAACCAGCTGGAGGACTTGTCTAGATTCTTACCTGGCCTCTAATTCCTACTCCTGAACTTCAAAGAGACTCCATATTCATGAAGTTATGCAGATGACTAAGACCATATATAAAACAGTGGATGTGGTAGGAAATGTTTAAATATTAAGTTTTAGTATTTCTTAGGCAAGAGCATTGCACTTTATTTTTGCAGGTAAATTGAAATGCGTGATCCTGAGTTACTGAGTTAAATAGACAAACAAGGCAGCCTATATAATGTACCTCCAAGAGGACAGACATGCTGTAGTTACTCAATACAAATTATACCAATTTACTTACCCTCTCTTTCCTTTTCTTCAGAAAATGTCAACAAACTATAAGGTTCTTCCCTTACTACAAAAAGATGTGCTAGCTGGGTGGTGGTGGTGCACGCCTTAAATTCCAGCTCTTGGGAGGCAGAGACAGGTGGATCTCTGTGAGTTTGAGGCCAGCCTGGTCTACAGAGCGAGATCCAGGAAAGGCACAAAGTGACACAGAGAAACCCTGTCTGAAAAAAACCAAAAAAAATAAAAAAAATTAAAAATAAATAAATAGATAGATAGATAGATAGATAAATAAATAAATAAATAAATAAATAGATAAATAAATAAATAAATAAATAAAAAAGATGTGCTAGTCCAAAGAGCCATTATAGGACTCCTTCATATCATACATCCCACAAATACTCATGGCCACTCTGTCTTCCTTAAGATAGTCTTCAAAAGAATCCAGATTATTTATTTTCTAGGAATTCTATTGACTCTAGATTCAAGAATATTATCTGACTCTTTCCTATAAGAATTGTAAGAAAAGATAAAAAATTCAAACAAAATTAAAAATGAAATGAAATATGAAATAAGAAATCATAACACTTTGACCTTAATTGGAACAGAGTTTGATGAGATTATGCATTCATTCAACAAATCTTTCTGTGACAAAGGCCAATAATTGTCTACAAAGGAACATTTTCATTTTGCGATGAAGATTACTATTGAGATTCAAGTGTTTGGACAAGGACCCAACCCCTACTGTGTGTGTAGATATATTTGTATCTGAATTCTGGGCAATAGAAGAATACTGTGGGTGACTTCTGGCTTGACCCCACTCAATTCTTTCTTGAATTATATTTTACTTTTCCATGCCCCCCATCTGCCTACCAGGTGGATGTCACTACCAAAGCCATCTTAAGAATCAAATTTCTAAAAGGGTAAACCCCACAAAAGCTTCAGTTTTGAAATAAGTGCATAGTACAAGGTACCTTTAGCATTATTGCAATTAAGATTCATGTGAGAAAGACATAAAAGTCTTTTTCCTAGAATATCAAATTCTGTATGCAAGTCTCATACGGAGCTGGTGTTCATAACTAGTCAACTGACTATTGATAATTTTTCAGTAGGTTTCCAGACACTGGCTATAAGTTACTTATAGGACAGCATAAAAGTCATAGTGGATATAATGGAAGGGGAGACACAACTATTAGACCCACTGGGTACAGTAAAATTGGCAGATACTGAGTAGGGAGCAAGCATTGCCTAGAAGAGAAAACCAGAATGTAAGCAAGCCCGGATTCTGCAGGTTCTACCATCTAACTGTACAATGTAACACTGATCTCAACAGCATCTGAACATCTGTACAGTCTTTGGCCATTTACAACACTTTCTGCTTCAGGATTCCTTACTTCATGAGGTCTTCCCAAGACCAGACATAGCCTCTCAATAGGATTTGGTCCCCAGCCCATTACTGAAGTCAGTGCTCATGACATATCCCTTGGACTTTGCTGAAGATGTTAGGAAAGAAGGATTTTCATTGTTTTAAGTTTTCTCAACTGTAGTATATAGATCAAGATCAGCTTATTCCTATCTTTCTAATACATCCAGCCAGCTTGTCTAGGAAGAAAGGCAGTGCATAGGAAACCAGAGCTGAGACAGAGAGATGGAATTTTCAGTCCCTTTCTAGATGAAGTTTTCAGGCATGAAAAACATTTTTCTTTTAGAGAAGCTTGTGCTATTTCTGAGGTATACAACATAGAGAATCCTCAGGAATGTAATTTTATGCATTATATTTATTCACTTATCCTTAAAATGAAATTTATTTTCTTGAAACATGTCAGAGTTATGACATAGTAAAGGAAAGACCAGGTATTTTTATTTTTTGCTTTATCATTTAATAGTCATATGTTCATTGACAAGTTGCCTAATGTGGCTGAGGCCAGCCATCCCATGATGAATGTAATGATAAAAATATAATTTTATACATCGTTGCTTGGATAAACAAATGATATTCTGGATCCAAGTTTTGAAACAGGATGGAGTGTGTTAGTGTCACAAGACATATATCCCTCTAAGAAGTAATGCATAAAATAAACTTTAAACATGTACGTGAGCACAAAACCCAGTTGAGAAAGAAGAACAAGCCTAGTGCTGGCAACTGGCACTATAATAAAGGGCTTTGGAAGTACTAGGATGAAAGATCCACAGCTTGGAACTACTACTGTCCCCATCAAAGACACTCTAATGAAAGATGTGGAAATAATATGATCAAAATACAATGTACAAAAAATAAAAATAAAAAATATTAATGAGAAAGAAAGAGTGACACTTGTGACCCACCCTTTGTCTATGAAACTTTAAAAAATAAGTGCCCCCCCCATTATTTCATGTCATATTGCAGGAAGAAATGTCATATTGAGGGAAGAGGAAAGCTAACAGCCTCATGTCATCTAGACAGGGAACTTTTCCCCCCCAAAGATTTCACAGTTTTAACACTTGTCTGGCCACTGTGCAGGTGACACTGGACCCAAGACAAATGACGGGCAGGCAATGAACCAGACCACACCTTGACCAAGAATGTTTAGTTATGCATACCCCTTGACCTCTTTTTAAACCTAAACTTGATGTCAGTTGCCCACAAATGGACTAAGGGGTCACTGGTCTCTTTATTTGTGCCTCTCCCAAGCAATATTACCAGATTAAATAATTGTTCCCTATTTTGTGTTACTACTTAACTCTAAATGATACATTGGGAGAAGGTAGCCAAGTTTGGCTTGTTAAATCTACTCATACCAAGGATTTGATCTTAAAAGCTCAGGTAACAATCCCTGAATATTGGGATGCATACCCTCATAGGAATAGAAGGATTTCTGATTGCCTAGGGTGCCCATGGCTTACCTCCATTAAACTGTGGCCTGAGAAGAGCTGTACCCAAGTGAAGAATGAAAGAGAGCAAGTATTTGCTAGCTTAGCAAAGAGTGAGTAAAATGTGAATCTGGGGAAATATCCCAGGGGAAGAGGAGTCATTCTTCAGAACTATCAAAACCCAAAGAAACGTAGCATGTTTGCATGGGATTCAAGTTATTCTGTATGATTATTTAATAACCTCTATGATCATATTAACAAATTAATTTCTCTTAGTGCTGAAGGATCTCTGGGGCACATGGGAAGTAAACTGAAATGTTTTCTGAGATAACATTTCAAAAGCAGAAGATACCCCAACCAATACCTACAATGAATATATACTTTGTGATAATATTTATTTAGGTATTAATATTTGCACTCCAGCACCTTTTTAAAATAGGCAAGACAGATATTAATGAAGAGAATGAAGAGAGCATTAAAATGAATATGGTTGACCCCTACAGATTATAAAATAAATAATTCACCAAAATGATAATATAATCCTGGACCGATATATATTTTAAAATGCAACTTCTACAAGTCAAAGCAAAAGTGACAATTTAATTAATGGATATTAAAGAGGAGATGTCAACACACATTTAGCAGAAATAAACCAAGGATACAAAATATAGGTTGGTACATTTTTCTGTAAGATGTCAGACAGTAGATGTTTTAGGATTTCCAGATGGTATGCTAGTCTATAATATTCACTTTCTCTATCCATTGTACATAATATATTGTACCATTGTTATTTGATTATATGGATACGGGTTGTTACATATTACTTGTAATTAACATAGAGTTAAAGCTAATACATGAAGGTCCTTAAATATGTAAAAATCAATTGTTTTATATATCTCGGATAGTTTAATATTTATCTATATATATTTTGGTTTTTCAAGACAAGGTTTCCCTGTGTAGCTTTGCACCTTTCCTGGAACTCACTTGGTAGCCCAGGTTGGCCTCGAACTCAGAGATATGCCTCTGCCTCCCAAGTGCTGGGATTATAGGCGTGCACCACCACCGCCCGGCTTATTTGTCTATGTTTTAAACATACACACACCACATTGTGACACACCTGTCGCTCATGATGAAACTCGTCTTCTCAGGAACACAAAGTCCTCCTGCTTTTATGCCTGCATTTTTGTTTGTTTTGTTGTTGCTCTTGTTGTTTGATGGTGCACTGAGTTTAATCAGGTTTGTGGTGGGGTTGGGGGCGGATTGTTTACTGGAGCTTGGAAGGCTATCCAGGGGCTCTACCAGTGAACTAAGTGACACCCAGTAGGCATTGATTTAAGCCACCCTTGTTTTGAGTTGAAAAACAATATTTTCATACAATATATTTTGAACATGATTTTTCCTCCCCCACCTTCCTGCCAACAAAATTTTAAGCCCCCTTATCTCTCTCTCTCTCTCTCTCTCTCTCTCTCTCTCTCTCTCTCTCTCTCTCTCTCACACACACACACACACACACACACACACACACACACACACACACCAAAAAAAAAAAAATCAGAAATTAAACAACAAGCAAACTTCCAATAAGACAAAATACCCAAATGAATAAAAATGGTTTACAAAATGCCATTGAGTTGGTTTTGTGTTGACCAACTATTCCTTGGCATGGGGCCTGCCCTGGAGTGTGGTTGCCCAGTGAGACTCTGGTAGAGAAAACTGGTTTTCCCTTTACCAGTGTGCATCAGTTTGCAGATAGCATGCATTGGAATGGAAGTAATATTAAAATGAAGAAAACAATTAATCATACTAATAATAGACCATTAAGGATGTTAAAAGTTTTTTTCTCTAATGTCTGGAAAATAGTGGACCAAGCCCATTCTGACCCTCCTTCCTTGGTAGGAGGTTTAACTTCTTGAACAAGTGAGAGACAGATAATTCTTAGCTATGGTTCAGATGATAGTGAGCCTCTCCAACAGTTAGGATGAAATTCAAACAAGTGCACAGATCACTTATTTCCTAATGGGATACCTTGCAGATTATAAGGACACTAAGTAGTGGCTTTTTGATATTATACAAATGCCAGAGCAAACTGATGAAACAACTTTGGATATTGTGTCTAAAAAACTGAATACTGTACAATAACCAATAAATTTTAGGAAAATAGACAAGAAAGGAAATAGACTTTAAAATATATATATATAAACTTGGTAACAGTCCCAAACTGGCCTATACAAGCACCAAGTAAAAGACAGAAAATGCATATTAATAAACCTTGATGTATTTAAGCAGCCCCTGGAACAGGAACCTGGTTATAATATCATTGACATACATAATATCATTCATATAATGTGCAATTGTGGAAATCAGTATGATGCTGTGCTGAAATTATATTCATTTATGGCTATAAAAGAAATAATGAGGGTGGTGTGAATATAAATATGTATGTAATATTTAAAATATGTTGTGAATATTTTGCTAAATATAGTAATAGTAGCATTTGATCTCTCTCTTTCTGCATAATTAAAGTGTTTAGAATAAATATTATTTCTAGGTTTCCAACATAATGTTCTATTCAAGGTGATTATGATAGTGTCTACTAACTATGTGGTTTGTAACAAGCACAAATGCAGCCTTCTATGGTACTTAACCCATGTCTATAGTAAACATACTATACATATGGTATTATAACAATGGTATAAATATATTACTACTATTATTTTTTTTAATGATGTATAGAGAGTTTAAGTAGTTGTCCATGGTTGGTATTTCTACTTCCATAAGCTTTATGCAAAAAGGCAGGTTTGCTCATTCTCAGATATCCTTCATTTCTCGTTAGAGTATTATAAGAGGCATTAACAGCAAGTAATAGCTGAATCATACTTTAGAATCTAAAATGGTGTTTCCAGTTATCTCAGAAACTTGGTGAAACCAGGAGAAAAGAATGACATTTCTCATCTGCAGAGAAACAACTGACACTAAGAAGTCAAATCACTAATCTAAGGTCACAGAGCTGGGCAATGTTGAACACTGAACTGAGAACACCTCTTCTTCTAGGCTTAGAAAGAGGCCTCTCTCAAGTTGAAATTGACAAACTTACCTAGAGAACTTTGATATTGAATTTATAGTCTTAAGAGCCTTTGGAACTTGTTTGAACAGCTTGTGAGGAGACTATACACCCTCTGTCCTACTGATTCTCCCTGATGCAAGGGACATCTAAAGATAACTATGCCATGCCATGGTGATGATGGAAGAGGGAACTTAGCCTGAGCTCAGACAGAAGCAGAGACTCTGCAACATAACAGAAGCAGGATGAGCAATGACTCATCAAGCACCAAATGAGCCTCTGAGGCTCAAATGTTACTTGCTTAGTGTAAGGAATTCAGGTCATCACAGGAGTCCAGAATGTGGAGCCTGATAACCCCATGGGATGCCAGATGTCCCCACATTATACTTTGTACCAAAATACCACAAATTGTTGGCCTCAAGATTAGAGTGGATGAGTTGACAAAGATAGGAACAAAGAATGTAAAAGCATAAGTATATGTAGTGGCTGACCTGGGCTCAGTGGCCACAGAAATGTGAAATAGAAAATTGGGAATCAACATACTCTAGGTGGTAGCAGAAGAGGCTTAGAACAAGTTAGAGAGAAGAAGATACAACTGAGCAAGAAACAATAAAAGTTAATGTCAGCAAAGAATCGGAAGGGGAATAGTGAAGGTGTAGAAGGGAAGGGATCTATGTGAGACAAAGACAGATGATGCCTGATGTCTTTAGTCCACATCATATGTCAAACATTTGAAGTATACAGACAACACAATAGCATTTAGGATAATGCCATTAGTATCATTAACACCACTGATGCACAGAGATAATGAAGCATTAACTGTAAGTCACATGCAGTAGAGAACCAGGTATTAAAGATAGAGGTCTTCAAGTTAGTACCCAGAATCTCTCACATTCTCTAGAAGAAATTTAGAAAATGTTATGGCCCCAGACCAGGATGCAATTGTCAGGGTAAACGACTTCAAAGATGGTAACACAAATGTACTATTGAATTACAGGGAATGAAAATGTCAGAAACTAATGTTATCCTTAGAGAGACAAAGGATACAGGAGTATTGGACCCTTCAGATCTCATACTTAGCATAGCAGTATAGCTCCTGAGGAAATAAGGTATCTCCTGGAGGTGACTATAAGCCAATGAGAGATTAGCCATATAAAAGTCTTGACAGTAGCCACCATATCAAGCATGCTTTGCTTGTAACATCTGGTTAATACAACCTCAGGTGTATGATATAGGCACATTGCTCTGACTAATGTGTTATTTTTACTACCAATCAGAAGGGGAATTACCTAGTTTGTATTCATATGAAATATACAACCTAATATGTTAGCAACATTTTCCTATGATCTAGGTTAATAATCTTGAACCCTGTGAAAAATAAGTTCAAAAAGACATGACCCATAGAAAAGGCTTACAAAACACTGCTTTGACCTATTATAATAATAGTCTTATGTTCATTGAAAAAGGTGAGGAAAAACTGGTGTCCACACTGGAGATGCTATTGGAATTTATATGTCCCAATAGTGAGGTATGGATCGTCTTTCAGGTTGCTGCATCCAAAAATTCTAGGACCCTAGTGTACAAGAGTATTGGCCTGCCATTTCTAGCTTTATCTCTCTGCTTTGTTTCAAGATGTGAACAGACTGCTATTCCAGACCTCATGCCTGCTACATGCCCACTGCTACTCTGCAACACACTCTTACTGCTCTGGAACAATAAGCCAATATAAACTCTTCTATAATTTTTCCAGGCCATGGTGTTTTATCACTGACAGAAAAGTAACTAATACAATGACCAACAAGTGAGAACTGGCATGCTAAAGACAGTGACTCAGGTTCAGTCTTTTTGGAGCATGAGTACCATCCTTTGGGACCTAGTCTGTGCTGTGAATAAAATGTCTGTGGCACTGTGTCCCCAGTGGGGAGAACACATTCTTCAATGATAGAGGGGTCAACATAGCACTCATAGTGACTCATAGAAAAAGTTGGTGCTTCCCAACTCTGCAACTATGGGCTCTGCAGGGTCAGCTGTCCTAACCTGCAAATACATGTGAGAAAATATATCAAAGCAGATAAGAAGTGAACGTTGTGGACAGGGATATGTGATAACTTAATATTTTCGAAACAGAGTTTGCTGTTCATCTATAGGGAACATACTATGCAGCTAAATACCTCAGTATGCAACAATGCATACTTATTGTTACAATGTAATCTATATAATTTCTGCATGATTAACTTATTTAACAGCATTTTATTTCACAAGATAGTACATTCATTTCCAAAAGTGATTAAATATTCTACAATATAATTGTATCTGTATTACTTTCTAGAATCTAACACCATTATATGATAATAGTATAATATATGTTCCAAATTTTGATGTGTGTTTTATTTTCTATGTTGAGTGGTTAGCGCTCCCTCAATAAGACAGAGTGTAGAAATTCCCAGGATATAGTTTGAGAAGACTCATCAGTTGAAAATTCCATAAGCATCAAAGTCATTGGGTATTAATAAAACTTAAGGATATAGCTAATAGAGTAAATTTCTTATAGTTAATTATTAATAGCATTCAGAAAATCTATAATTTGATATTTTAAATGTCATCTGATACTCTTGAGTCTATCTTTCTTAACCTCAAGAGAGTCTCTCTCCAGTTCAGAATGATAGGAAAAGATGGGGCCTTTTCAGACCCGATCTTGGATGGCCAGTTTAATTATTGAGTCTTAATTATTGAGTATGGAAACAATTGCATGATATTAAAAAATAATAAAATTTATGTAATTCTACTCCTAATTTGTGACTGAAATACATTACACTGGTTCCTAATGGTCTACACTGAGCATCAAACTGTAATGGGAGAAGAATCACAATGGATTTCTAACACAGAACTGCAATTCTTAGAGTATTAAGGAGACTGACCATGACAACATCCGGAATGGCATGTTGCACATTATCAAGGAATAGCTGATAGGATATCATTTTTCAAAAGTGCAATCTGTGACTTTTCATCCTTGCATTTCTATTCATGTTTGCCTTTGCATCTCTGACCCCAAACACGTAAATACTATGTCAGGTCAGTGACCTTGAACACAGCATGACTAATTCTCTGGCCATCTTCAAAGAACACAGACAGCCTCTTTCAATAGGGCAATAAGATAGTAGGGAAGCACACTTCTTTTGAAAGCTGACGAGCCTGTTTCAATCCTTTAGTGACAGTCTCTGAGAGAGAATGAACATGTAGATGCCCTACCTAGGGAGAAGGTAAAGGTTGAAATTACGGCCAACCTTATGGCAGAGCGTTTGTTCTGGTTCCTTCATGCTGCTATAATGAGTCACAGTCTGGCGGGTTATGAAACAAATTTATTTTTTCACAATTCTGAAGGTTAGAAGTTCAATGTTAATGTGTTGTCAGCTTGTGAATCTGATGAATGTCTGCTTTCTGTCTCACAGAGGTCACCTTGCTGTGTGTCCTCAGATGGTGGAAAAGATGAGGGTTCTCTCTCAGGCCGTTTTATTGGGGCACTAACATCATCATAAGGACTCCTCCCTCATGACATAATCGATTTGGAAAGGCCATACCTCCTCACGCCATTATTTTGGGAGTCCGGATTTCAAAGACAAATTTTGAAGAAAAATAAAATATTGAGACCACAAGTGTTCTAAACACTCCATGATGTGAAAATATTAGAGAAATCCATTGATGATCACAATAGATTTGAATAAGTAATAATTAGCTTTCTTTTGCATGTTGAAAAAAAACCACATGTCTTTCAGGATAGCAGTGATGGTTACATGATAAGTTATAGAACTTGCTTGTGTACATGACACTTTTAGTATTAACTTTATGAAGAGGTTTAAATTAGTAAGTCTGTCATGCAATGAGAACCAGATAAAGCCCTTGAAAGCATTTCCTACTTCTTGAATGCATAATTTAAAGTGCAGAGAAGACTTGTGACTTGTTCAGTATTATGCAATAGCAAAGTGACTGAAATTTGTGCTTGCCTTCTAAGACAAGTCTAGACTTTGTACCTGTGTTCCTCCAAGAACAGCCTGGAGTAAGGCTGAATCATGCTCTTCCATAACCTAATGAACAGCCTAGAGATGCCAGATGCCAGCTGCCTCTTCCTTTGGTTATTTCTTAATTTTTTAAGTGGGCTTGGGGAGATAGTACAATCACTACAGTCCTTGCTGCATGAACAGAAGAGCCTGTGTTCAATCCCCCAAACACATGCTAAAAATGAAAAACAATGAAAGTAGCTCACATTTGTAACTCCAGTGCTGGTAAGGCAGAGGCAAGCAGATCCCTGGGGCTCACTGGCCAGTCAGCTTAACCTAACCTGTCAAACTGCAAGTCAATGAGAGATCTTATCCAAAAAAAAAAAAAAAAAAAATTGAATGAAGCAATAAAGGCAGATGGTAACTGAGGAACAAATATCTAAGGTTATCTGGCTTCCATGTATACACACATAAAAAAATGCACAAACATATATTCCTGAAATACATGAGACAATTAAAAATTCAAAATTCAAGGAAAGAGCCTGAACAAGTTGCTTGGTATAGAACATTTATGCAGCATTCATAAAGCCTCGGGTTTAACAACAAAAACTTATAAATGTAAAAATCAAGCTTAGTCAATAATGAACTCTATTCTGTTCAATAAAATACCAACACACTTGTGATTTATTGATATCTTCCACCAGTATTTATTAAGCCGCTTCCACATGCCACTTAAGCATGTATTAAGAAGAAGTCTCATCTTTATAGTTTCACAGAACATTTTCATGTCCTGTTTATCTGTACAGGATTCATTTTGATTTTAGCACAAATCCGTTACACAGATAATGGACAGAACAGTGTAAGCCCTGGCTCTCACCTACTTGTCCATTTTTCCTCACTATGACCATCATTTCACCATTTGAGTGCTGGAGGCAAATCTGTACAATTCCAACACTGATACTGTATTTATTTGTGTTGCATATTGGTTGTTTGTAGCTTTCAAAAAATGCTAGCTAGCATGCATGTGAATTTTCTCCAACATAACCAGATGAAAGAAAAATAATAGGAGATACTATGTATCAATGACTCAGAACTTGGAAACGGTCTGCCTAACATTTTAATTATGTTTTTCATTGGTAAATTGTTTTACACACCCATAGGAAACGACAGGCATCCAGCAAGCACGGCTCTCCTTGACTGCAGGAGCATTGCAGTGACCTCTGTGAAGTGCTGTCTGGTGGTGGTGGGAGGAGTTTAATTTCCCTTGCTGGGTTTTCAAGGAAAAATGTCATTTTCCTGGCTGACTATTGCCGAGAGGTTCACCCCATAACTAATGTACCTTTTCATTTGGTTGATTTCCTATCTGCTGCCTTCAAATATTTTTCCTCCTCCTACCTCATCTTCTGCCTCCAGCCTTCCCATCCTGCCCAGCCCAGCTACCACAGATAGAATATAAAGTCACACAGAATCACAAAATGAGTTCTTCCTTGGCTCCTGCTTTTTATTCAACCCATGGCTTCTCCATGGGAATTAAATTGAAAACATAGGAAATTGAAATTACACTGTACAATTTTCCTTTATTTTTTAAAGTAGATGTACATCTTTTATAAATATTCAGATGTGTGAGTGAATAGGAGTAATCTCTAAATTGTACACTAAATATGGGTTTATGTGTGAAATACTGATGGAATTACTTACTTATTACAGAGAGAAATGCCTTTCATGGATAATATAGAAAAATTTGCATTGAAAATAGAACAGAAACATTATATGTATATGTATGTACAGATACATACATTATTTCATTTAATAGAGAGACTGCTTCTATCATAGGCAGGAGCTAAGCACTGGAATGCAGAGGTGAATTACACAGTCTTTCTCCTAGGGAACTCACTGCCTGAAGGGAAATTGAAATGTAGATGCCACTTCAAAAGTTATCTCATAACTCCAGAAAACACGGCCAAACACGGGTAGGGACTTCTCCTTGTTCAGGCCCCACATTTTATTTTTTTAAACTTTATTTTATTTTATTAACTTTTAAAATTTATTTTATATAAAGACCACAGTTTCCCCTCCCTGCTCTCCTCTCCTCCCATTCTGTCCTCCATTCCTTACATTTTCTAAGTCAGTTTAAGCACATTACCAAGTCCTCTCACCACATGGGTCATTAGTTTATTCTTGAGCTAAATATGAGTGGCCTCATATGATAGGCTCTCTAGATTTGAGAGGCTCCTGTAACATGTTCTAATGTGCAAACCATTTCAAGAAGTTTTTACAATCACAGAACAAAAGAAAGATCAAGTAGCTTTCCAAATATATTGGTGGAAATGCCATATATAGAGGTTAAACAAAGTGTGGGGGAGGGTCATCTGAGAACATCCTTAGTGTTTCTGGTTTATATTTTTTTTGGGGGGGGTGGGGTTTCGAGACAGGGTTTCTCTGTGTAGCTTTGCACCTTTCCTGGAACTCGCTTTGGAGACCAGGCTGGCCTCGAACTCACAGAGATCCGCCTGGCTCTGCCTCCCCCGAGTGCTGGGATTAAAGGTGTGCACCACCATTGCCCAGCAGTGTTTCTGTTGTTGGAAGCTAGTTGTCTGTTAGTACATCTCAACAGGCTTTATCTGATGGTCACCAGATTGTTAGGAAAGACAATGGTAGGCAATTAAGGCTTTTTAAGAGTAAAGGTAGTCCAATATACAATGGTTCTGCAGCTTTCCAGCTCTCCATAATTACAAATTTTACTCAGTCCCTCTCATAGAGTCTTTAATACAGGTGTGACATTTTCCTGGGGACCATAATTCACAATTGGTGGAACCGTCATCATGTTATAGGCAGACACTGGAGTGCAGTGGACACTCTCTGGGATTTCAAAGTTCTTATGATCCTAAATATTCGTTTTGATAGCAATGTGATGATAATAATCGATGAAGAGGTAGATTACTCAGGTTGAAACATACTTCTGGAGGTAGAAGTGACCAGGGATGGAAAAGAGTCAAAGGCTGAATGTTACCTGCATGTAGTATGCAGGTCTCAGAGCTGATCTCTATGTGTCCCCTCAGTGGGAGGGGTGGGAAGGGTTTCCAGTCTGCTTTCTTTTGGATGATTTTTACCTCACTCTTGTGCTACTATAGCCAAAACAATTACAAAAAAGAAGGTCAAAACAAAAATCCCTTCTTAAGAGAGATAATTTGAAAGATGCTTGAGAGATTTTCACAATAAAAAAAAGTCTAAAAGAATCAGATAACAGCCATTCTTTAAAGGACAGATGAAGAGCTCTGACACACTAGCTCAGAAGAAGGCAATGTTTTGAAACCACTTTTCTGTTTATAAATAGTTTAGGCAAATAAGAAGAAAAGACAAATACATATTGCTTTTCCAAACATTCTGTTTTAGAGTTTTTTCTTTCACACTTACAAACATACAGGCATGCACTGTTTTCACTTTACACACTGAGTTAGATGTAGGAAGCCTTTAGCAGAATGTAGTTTTATGTTATACTGGATAAAAGTCTTCATGTATTGGGAGAAGGGGAAAATACATGAAATTTTGGGAGAAATGCAAGCAAATTGAGGTGCTCGTCTGGGAGATGTCATGTGCTTGTCAGCAGCTTATGTAGGGTTGTTCTATAAAGAGAAAATCTTTACTGGATTGGAGCTAATCCCTTAATCCCTTCCATTTGTACATCAATTTACAGTTCTCCAAGCACTTTCCAACCATTATCACGTTTAATCTTCACAAATGCCAGCAAAGAACACAGGACAGGGATTAATCGTTTTAATGTATAAAGGAGAGGCTATGATTCAGCCAAGGTCACAAAGACAAGAAAGAGCAGAACTGTGAAGCACTGAGTAGTTCTCTTTCTATGTTAGTCATTTCTTATATTAAGCTCGGAGGTAAATATTCATTTGAGCCATAAACATAAGCAATAAATGATAGTATTGCTTTTGGCCAGGCTGTTATGCCAAGTGAAAACTGCCCCTGAGACTCTTCCTGCTCTCCTAGGCTCAGCCACAGGACTTTAGTCTGAGATCTAAGGACATCTATTAGTGACGATGACATGTTCCCACTCTGCAAAGGGATAATAGTCTCACACAGTAATGCAATCAATAGCCACAAACATCAGCATACTCCTCATTTCAAGAGACATTTTTCAGTTTGTCAATCATGACAGCAGATCATCAACTTGCATGTTGGACAAACATCTCTCCTGCTATAGCCCTAAAAGATGCTGGAATGCAAGCTCCTTGAATACCAGCACTTTCAACTACATAAAATAATGAAACTCAACTAATGGGCCACCCCCTGCAGGATTTCAAAGTGGCTCCTATCCATGGAAACCATTTGAATATCAATGAAAAACTGAAATAGGCTGTGTCCAGTACTAACTTTGTACAACTTGCTCATCACCTGGCCCTCTCTGTTGGAATAAAGACCCATTTACTCAGTTAAGATCATTTCTACATCTGTTTGTCTGTTCTAGAGTATCATGGGGTCTTCAGATATTCAACAAAGCATTGTTAGAATTTGATGATAGTGGTTATGGTAGAATTACCAGAGAAATCTAAAAAGACGGAGGAGGAACACTGAAGGCACACTTTGGGAAGATTGCCACACTGGAAATGATAGTCACATTAAGGTCAACAAGTATATAAATCTCACCATGTAGCAAGAAGGAAGGGACTATCCCACAGAAAAGATAGCATGGGAAAAATAGCAGCAGATAGAGAACATGTACTCAGAGAACCAGAGATTCTTTGGGGACTGTGGTGATTTGAAGAAGAATAGGCCCCATAGGCTCATATATTTGAATGCTTGGTCATCAGAAAGTTACTATTTGAGAAGGATTAAAAGGATTAGGAGGTGTGGACTTGTTAGAACAGGTGTGGACTTGAAGGAGGAAGTGTGTTGCTTAGAGATGGGCTTTGAAGCTCTCTCTCTCTCTCTCTCTCTCTCTCTCTCTCTCTCTCTCTCTTTCTCCCTCCCTCCCTCTCTCCCTCTTTCCCTCTCTTTCCCTCTCTTTCTGCCTATGGATCAGAATGTAGCTCTCAGTTACTGTTCCAGCACCTGCCTGCATCCTGCCATACTCCCCACCGTGATGATAATGGACTAAACGCTGAACATGTAAGTAGACCTCCCATGAAATGTTTCCTCTTGTAAGAATTGACATGGTAGTGGTGTCTCTTCACAACACTACAACAGTGTCAGTGAGAAACAGAACAAGTAGAAGGACTCAGCACTGAAGATGGACACTAGATCACATATGACTTTAAGTGACAAGCTAAGAGGTTCATTTTGTGTCCCAGAGGATCCTATAACCATAGAAGGCTTTTGCAGAGGTTTAAAGTCATAAAGAAAGAAAAGGAAAAAACAATGACTGTAAGTCTTACTAAAGTTTTCTATAGGAGACAAAGATATTAGTTAGCAATATTTTGAGGGGACCCAGACCAGACTGACCACAATAAGGAGTAAAAACTGGATTTTTGTTTGTTTATTTTTTAATTGAGCTCTTCTTCTATAAACTAAGCTAAGTCAAACTTAAGGCAAACCTCCTGCCTCTGCCAGCTTCCATGACCCACTGAATCTGGAATGTTTAAAAAGTTGAACTTGATACAAAAATAGAGGTAGGCTATTGGGTAGAAGAGGGGGTATCCAAGATTAAAGGGGATTGGGCTGCCCTAAGTCAAGAACCCATTGCCATATCCCCACCTGTACACTGAACTGCTTAACAGATGAAGTTTTTGTATTGTAGGTACCTGCGTGCAACTTAGCCTTTGCTCTCTGTCCTGCATTGTTTGGATTTTGCACGGTGAAACCTGTTTGCCCAGGACTGGACCTAAGAATCCTCTGGCTCCCAAGTTAGATCTCATATATTTCAACTTATCTTCTCTCAGACCTGGTAGTGGCTTTCTTCTAATGATTCCTGCTACTTTAATTGCATGTTGTTTCAATGACCTTAGGTGAGATAACCATCCATGCTGAACTTGGGGGAAAGAGCTTTTGAGGTGCCTAGCCCACCTAATAGGAAGAATTCTACTGTTCCAGAACTCAGCCTCTCAGTCAGCATCCAGTCTTATGGAACAATTTCAGTATTCCTACTGGCTATGTGTTTGCCATATGTTCCCTGAAGGCAGCAGAGTAGCCTTTTCTCATTGAGGCTACACATATCTCAGAAGAAAGACTACAGGACTAATTTTTTGGCTGTCCCTTGTAAAGTCTGGAATCCACTGCTGTGCTGGCCATGTTTATGTTTCCCAGGTACTCATGGGGCAAAGAAGGACAACCACTCGTATTGAACATCTCAAAAAAGTTGGGTAACTCTTAAGAAGGAATTCTGTTCAATTGACTCCTGGTTTGCAATATAATGGATTATATGTGTTTTTGTTTTCATAAGAAGCAGATGTTTATTAATTCTTCACTAAGAGCCATATATAGTTTAATGATTTAGAGATATTCCAAAAAGAAGAAAGAAAGAAAGAGAGAGAGAGAGAGAAAGGGGAGAGAGAAACAGTTAGAAAGAAAGAAAGAAAGAAAGAAAGAAAGAAAGAAAGAAAGAAAGAAAGAAAGAAAGAAGAAGCTTTTGTGATGAGCACAATCATTAGTGGAGGGGAGTTGGGTATGAACAAAAAGACTCAGTTCTTGGAAAGTTTGATGAACAAATTTAAAATAAGACAAAACAGACATAAGGTAGTGGCAGTGAAAACATTGCTTAGGAAAAGGATTGCTGAGCACTGTGCATTTGAGCTGGGAAACACCATAAGCAGCATTCAGCCTGCTTCCCAAGAAGCCTGTAGGGAAAACCTGTAAGCAGAGGGTTCAGCTGGTGCAGGCATTCAAGGAGGGACAAGCTTGTCTGAACACAAGGACCCCTTAGCAAGCCAAGCATGGAGGTCCATGCCTATAATACCAGAACTTGGGATGGAGGACAAAGTATAAGGACTGTATGAGTCTCAGCTACTGAATTAATTAAACTTTATCTGAAGCAGAGAAACAAAACTCCCATGGAAAATCCAACCAGACATCCCCATAGAAAATAAATTTTACTTGCAAAATTCTGTTCTTGAATAACTAGGGCAGACAAGAGAAACACACACACACACATACACACACACACACACACACACACACACACACACACACACACACATACTGTCTAAATCTCACCAAACTGCAACTTGTGAAAAGCAAGAGGCAGAGAATTTTTTAACCTAATATTCTTTTGAGTTAAATCTTTCAAACCTAGGATTTTTTTCAAAATATTATTGCTGGGCCACCACTGCCAGGCTGTATTCATCTATTCTTGCATCTCTAAATCTTCAGGTCCTTGATGACCAGTAAATGGGCTCTGAATGAATATACTAAACAAAGGGTCTCTGTATGAGTCATAGAATTATTCACAGTAATAATTCAGTCTAGAGAAACAAATAGTACCCAAAATTAGATGGATTAAAATGAATGGAGAGAGTTCATCAAATAGACATGCTTCCAGATGAGTATCTCAGGCTGATCAGTGTTGAGTGTGGGCCCAAGGATATACCAGGTATCAGTGAAGTCAAATAAAAATACCATGCTTCTACATGGAGAGGGTGCCCATGCTTGGCTATGAAATGAAGATGATGGTTGTCCTCATATTCCTGGGCTCTTTGTGAAATTTTAATGAGTTAGAACACAGGAAACATTTTTTTTCTAAACTAAAATGTGCTTTTCAAGTGTGCATTGTTGTGGAGTCTCCTGCTCAGGGAGTTCATTAAATTGGAAAATACAACTTTGAATGTGAGCAATGAGCAAAACGAGGCTTCCACACAGGGATCAAAAGATTACCTGAGTCCTATTACATTTTATCTATTGAAGCAAGACATCATGTAGCATTTATGAGTATTGCCTGAGAGAAATAAGAAAAATGCACTAATTGAATAAAAGCTGGGCATTTGTTATTGCAAAATGCCACTCAAAGGACTTCACAAACACGCTCATCTAATTAGCTATTATGGTCGGGTATCTATGGAAACAGCCATAAATCAGTACTCAAAATACATAATCATTTAACCCCTTAACATATAAGAAGAGTGCAAAGAACAGACCTAGTTTGGAGATTTCCTACATATAGAAATACATAGAAAATTAAAAATATAAAAAAATATCCAGGTGAGGATAAATGATTGGAATGGAAAAGTGAGGCTGTTCTGCACTTTCAAAGACTATGCTTGCTTTACTCACATTCATAGTGGATTTGCTAAAATAATATGGTGCGTCGCTGTTGAATGCATGCTACTGGTAATACAAAAAGGCATTCAGATTTCCTCCCATTGTTGAATGCTGTTTCTGAGACATAATAACAAAAAGAATCCAATCTGTGCCCTTGAGAAATTCATAATGTAGAGATCAGGAGAAAAGCTTACAGGAAAAAGACACATGCCAGGCATTCTGGGAACACAGAAAATGGCATAATGAATTAAGTGTTGGGGAGGGAATCTGTGAGAACCTCCAGGAGAAATAACACAGTTAAAGATCTCTTTAGGTAGGATGGTGAACAGTGGTACAAACAAGGTGTCCTGACACTGATTTGCACAACACGCCGGGAGCAGCTACAGCGGTGGATTCTCACAGTCTTTGGAGACGATGAACACACTGCAAGTATACCCTCATGTAAGCCACAACTCATTCTGTGTTGGGTACCATTATCATCATCCAAATTTTAAAATGCAGTAGTAATAGGCTCTCAGAAACATTAAATAACTTTACCAAGATTGCCCTGAAAGTCCAGGGTTTGAAATGAATTTTGAAATGGTTGCACATTTGCTGATTCTGGATCTGCATCCAGTTACAGATGATCCTTGCTTCAGAGTAAGAGTCCTGGAGACCCAGAGTAGTCAAAGTGAAGCAATTTATTTTACAGCCTTACAAAACCAGGTGTCAGCTGAGAGAAATGAACAGCTATCTGCATCCCTCCCCCCAATTTTCTGCAAAACAGTTATTTTTCAATTATTATTAGCCTTTTCCTATTCCCTGAATTTTGCATTGACTGAGTTCTTCAGGGAGATATATTCTTTTCTACTTGACTTAAGAGGACTCAATGGGCTCAGTTACACAGCAGACTGCCTCTAACTTTGGAACCTAAGAAACTAAAAAAGACCTAGACAAGCAAGTGGAAGCTGTTAGCTAGGGAGTACAGGGTCCAGTCATCAGGGACCTCTAAATGCACCTCACTCTGAAAACGGAGCAACAGATATTTATTTCTTACAAGGATTTCAAATGCCTGCCTGCTTGCTGAACCTAGGGTCTATATCCAGTTTCCTACTCTGTGTCTCTCCTTTTCGTGGATTCCTTGTGGTTCTGTTTTATTCCTACCTCTGATTTGAGTTCTTAGATTCAAGTCTTCCCAGGATACGTTCAAATGAGCACAGTCACTGAGGAAGGTGGAACATCTTTGCTAAGTCAGGCTGTCACTAAAGCCACAACAAACGAGATTCTCATTCACCCATGTGACAACACCTATACATGCATTCACATTTGGAGGCACTGCAAGAAGAACCATAGGGTGAACACTCAAATTTATGATCAAACAGCTATCAGCAAGACCTGGGCTATAGAGGTGCCAGTGGACACAGAGGGTGCTCAAAAGTTCCTGAGTGTCTTCACAGTACAAATCTATAAAAGAGACTTGAGCCCCTTCACACCTACATACCTATGATCATAGTGTCCTCATCTATTCAGCTGAGGACGCTGTTCAATGAGAAATGCCCTTTCCAACACTCCTGGCTTGTGCTGCAATATCACACTGGGAATTGAATCTTTGGAGATTCAGAAGAATTACACAGTTAAAAGTTAGAGAAGGAGAAGGGGTTATTTTCCTTCAGTGGTGTAGCCACTTGTATATTGCCCCACTCAAGCAAATATCCCCATCCGAACGCATGCATGCAACCTGATAAAATAGGATGAATCTGGAGGGGAAATAAGGCATGAGAGTAGCAGAAACATTTTGGACAGGATTAGATCGGAGGGGGAAAGGCAATAAGAGAGAATGAGAGGACTTTGATCAAAGAATATTATGTATGTGTATAAAATGGTACAAATATAAAAAGTGTTAATGGCTGATATGTTGAACCCCTGACAAATTCCTTCCAGGCTAGTGCTATTGAGTGGGTATTTTTGAGGCCACCTCTTAGCTCCAAACTTTACTAAGATCTTAAATTTTCTACATATGTGACCATCCTGACAGTAACATTGCTATCTGGTGAGTAATCCTTGGTAATGGAGAAGTCACAAGTAAATATCTTTCTAGATTGTAAGTACTCAGTGTATTTATATTGGGTAATTATGATATGAACAATTCTACAGGGCTAACACACATATATCTGTAAGTATACAGAACCTTTATTCATTGACATATATTTTTACAACATTCCAACATCCATTTAAAGTGTGTATGTGTGGAGATTTGAATTTCTATATAACATATATGATCAAAAAGAAGCTGTCACAGAAATAAGCTTGTTTAAACTTGAAATGGACTGAGAACTTGAAAGTAAAAAACAAACTACTTGCCATTCATTAAGCACTTGTGAACAGTAGTCTTCCAGTTAGGAGAAAAGGTAGCTGCATCCCCTACCTATGATACTAATCCTAGGTACACATAAAGAGAACATAAACTGATTTGGAATTCCTTCTACTTAACTCGGTTTTTCTACTCCACAGCATGTCTTAGAGTTTCCTAACCATTTTAGACCACAGTTTCCTTAGCTACAAAGGAAATATAGTTCCAGCAGGGTGGCATTTACCTTTAAGTCCAGCACTTGGGAGGCAGAGGCAGTCAGATCACTATAAGTCAGGCTGGCTTGGTCTACAAATCAAGCACCAAGATAGTCAGGGTTGTGTAGTGAGACCTTGTTTCAGTCAGGGTTGTGTAGTGAGACCTTGTTTCAGCAAAACAAAACAACATATGATGATCTTGGATTTTTACTGAGTGAGTATTATTTGTAGGTTGTTTCCTATGTGGCTCACATACATGCATTTAGAGTTTTAAGTCCTTCAGAGTCTTAAGGTAGATTTCAGCTACATTTCACATAGAGAGACTCAAGCATAGAGATGCTAAATGGTTACCCTCAGGGAGCAGCATGAATTAGTATAGGAAACAGGATTGCTGATAAAGGCTGAAGATATGTTCCTCTGTGGCAAGAATGCTGAATCTAGACTTTGAAATGTCAGTGAGTCCATCACAGATCTGTGACTCTTGTATGTTCTTGCTCGAAAAGCAGAGTCAATCAGGGAACTCAGACTATAACAAAGGAGGAAGTACATATGCCTTGTGACCTACTAACTCTATTCCTGATTGTCCATTCAAGAAATATAGAGTTTTGTTTACCAATTACAGACATATGAACATAAACAGAGGTACTATTCAAATAACTTGAAAACTATAAATTTCCTACATTTACTGAAAGTGAATGTAAACGTTCATATCTTTATCCTATAGAATACTACTCAGTAAACTGAATTAAAAGAAGAAAATTCCTTCATGTCATTCAATATCACAGAAGATGTGAGTGACAGTTGCCATATCCTAAGGAGTATGTGGTATAGACACTTTATACAGTTGAACAAACTTATAAACTGTAGCATGGTGCAATGAGTCAGGCTAGCAGTGAGTTCTGAAGAGAAGGCTAATTTGAAGAGAACAGAAATGTGTTCTGTATATCTGACAATGTTTTGTGCCTTTATTTAGTTATTGGTTTCATGAATATGTCTAACCTACAAAAATATCCATCTTAATTATTTGTATAATTTCATGACGTTTCCTAAACTTAGGTAACATCGCCCAATGACAGAGAAATGGATGAGACCTACATGAACAACCTGGACGACAGTGGGCGTAATGAAGGGCAAGATTCAGGGGAAAGAGAGCTTAGGGGAACAGGAGATCCCAGCTGGATCATGAACAGAAAGGGAGAACAAGGAATAACAGACCATGATAAATGGAGACCACATGAGAACAGGAAGAAGCAAAGTTCTAGAGAGGTCCCCCAAAACCCACAATGATACATCCACTGTAGACTACTGGCAATGGTCAAGAGAAAGCCTGATCTGACCTAGTTTGGTGATCAAATGGCCAAACACCCTAACGGTCGTGCTAGAGCTCTCATCCAATAACTGATGGAAGTGGATGCAGAGATCATCAGCCAGGCCCCAGGTGGAGCTCCAGGAGTCCAATTGTCCAGAAAGAGGAGGGACTGTAAGAGTGTGAATTGTTGAGACCAAGACTGGAAAAGCACAGAGACAAATAGCCAAACTAATGGAAACACATGAATTATGAACCAAAGGCTGTGGAGCTCCCAACTGGATCAGGCCCTCTGGATAAGTGAGACAATTGAATAGCTTGAACTGTTTGGGAGGCACCCAGGCGGTGGGACCCGGACCTGTCCTTAGTGCATGTGCTGGCTGTTTAGAACCTTAGGCTTACACAAGGACACTTTGCTCAGCCTGGAAGGAGGGGACTGGACCTGCCTGTATTGAATCCACCAGGTTGAATTGAATCCCCAGGGGAGTCTTGGCCCTGGAGGAGATGGAAATGGAGGGTAAGGGATGGGGGGAAGGTGGGGGCGGGGGCAGGAGGGAGGAGGACAGGGGAACCCATGGCTGATGTGTAAAATTAAAACACAAATATAATAAATAAAAAAGAAGAAAAAATAATAATGAAAAAAATAAATAAATAAAAATCAAATGCATTGTTTTAAAAGAATGTTTTTTAGAAGTACAAAGTCTTTATAAATCTGTATTTTCCACAGAGAAATAAAGCATCATCTGTATCAGTCTTAGGTCTTTTCTCAAAGCATATGCAATGAGTAAAAACTATTAGCAAGGTCTTTAAATCCTTTTTCTGATAGCTTAGTAACTAGTTAACAAAATAAAAAGAAGTAAACATGCATCCTGTCTATTAGGTAATAAGCAGCAGTGTGATAATTTTAAATAATTTTTTGAGATTGTAATGCAATAGCATCATTTTCCTCTTCCCTTCTCTTCCTTCAAACCCTCTCATGCACATGCACCACCCAACCTACTCCTTTTAAATGCCATGGCCTCTTTTCTTTTCATTTTTATACACACACACACACACACACACACACACACACACACACACACATACAACCTGCTCAGCCTGTATCTGTTACTAGTATGCTTTCTGTGTTGACCATTTGGTATTGGATAATCAATTGATCTTCTCTTCCCTTGGGAATACTTGGTTCCAATTGCAGCATTCCTTCATCACTTATAGCACTTTGTGTAGAGTTAAGGACTCATGAGTGCTCCCCCATACATGTTAGCATGTCTATTGTTTGTGTCCTTGTTGTTTAGGCAGTCATGTTAGTAAGACTGTATGGGTATGGCTTTTGACATTTCTAAGAGCACAATCTTACAGCAAACTCCCTTACAAGCTTTCCACCTTTTCTTCCTCAATGATCCCTGGGTCTTGGAGGCAGGAATAGTGTGGTAGAAGTGTTTAGACATATTTTAAAATACAATTTATAGCCACAACTTTTCTGGAGTTCAGCATTCCATGGAGGTGTTCTGCACACATTCTCTCACACATGAACACTTGTGTCTCCAAATAAGTAAACACAGACATAAACATAGACATAGACACTCCAGTGCACAAACATGCACTTACATTCATTTACAAATTCATCTAGGGTTTCTCCCCTGTGTTAGGAGCTAACTTTCATCCTAGCCTTTATTGTATGTCCCCACACTCACCTGCCAAGATTTTCCTACTTAGAAATTTTGTGTCTATTTTCTTTTTACTCCTTAATATGGCCCCCACTTTAGACACACACACACACACACACACACACACACACACACACACACATACACACACACATATACACTAAATTATTACTCACAAGCTGAAATGTATTTTGGCTTAAGGCTGTGACTTACAGAAATCTCAACACTAGAAATTAGGCTACATGGTTCATCCAGATGACATGAAAGACTAAGTTATTGCCTTTCCATCATTTAAAAGAAAAATATAAAAGTGGAGCCACTCCATGTTGGAGAAAGAAGGCTGTTGTATCTTAGCAGCAGGTGCCTTTCCTCCACACCTTATGTGAATATCTCTCAGGAAGTCCATTTGAGTCCCAATGGATTGACAGAAGGATTCAAGAAGGATCCTCTCATTGAAAAAGGTGACAAGATGCTACAGGATGAAGAAAGAAGAGAAAATAGAGTAATAAAGAGGTCTTCAAAGGGGAAGCATGCAACTAAGAGTTACTTACAAATACTAATGTAGGACAAGCAATAATCTGTGACTCTGAGTAGTGTTGCTGGAGACCACATTTTATTTAAGCCCATAAATCATCTAGAGATGTAATCATGGCCAAGCCTACATTTAGAAGATTTTTGTATTCAGTGATAAATCATGCTGGCTCTTTGATGTGCTCCTGAGCTCAGTACAAAGCACAAAATAATGTAATTTACTTACAATACCCTGCCCCAACCGCAACCCCATCATGTTCAATGTTATGGCATAAGAGTCTCTTATTGATGTCACCAAACACCAGATTAGTAATAAACTCAAGGCATCAAGGGATAATTAGGCAAAGATTTTTTTGCCAACTTTTTATACCTCTCATCCATTGCTGGAGATCCTGGAAGATATTTCACACAGACTTTTGGTTTTAGGTATCTGCTGAGACCCTGGTCAGAACAAATGAGAGAAGGAGGTGGGACTCATTCCTCTTTCCTGACACTTTGACTGCACCGTTTGTCCCTTCATGCCATTCTTGCCCCAAGACTGGGATTGGCTCCCTGTTCTCAGATCTTCAGAATTACACTGAATCATGCTACTGCCTCCTGGTTCATTAGCTTACCCATGGGGGATGGGTTTTTTTCAGATTTCCTCGTTCACATGACTGAACACATGTATGCATATACATATGTGATTTAATTTCTCGGAAGAAAATTGAGAGAACAGCTCCAATAGTTTATATCATGGCTATTCTTAGTAGCCTCTATGCAAGGCTGACTCTTGTGTCAAAGGCCCTCTGTGAAGCTTTACTGAGAAAACTACCTTTCTCTAAGCATGATACTATATAATCTAGTTAATTTTTTTCTTTGTGGCAATATCCCATTAGTTCTTCAGGCTCTACTTGAAATAATATTTTCAGGGTGTCATTTCCCATCCTTGAATTTGTTTTGGGAATCTCAAGTTTAAGTCCCATAAGACCACCTGTGTCTCTTGATAGGTACTCACTATAAATATTGTATTTTAAGGAGGGAAATGTCTGCCTCATTCATTGTTACATATCCAGTGCCCTGTTTCCATTTTAGTGTTTTAGAATGTACATACTGCATAAGGTATATAAGACAAAAGTTATGAAATTTGGTGCACATAGAATTTCTCTATGAGTTGGTCAAAGATGTATATTTTGCAGATTCATTGGGTTAATCAGGGAGGCTACAACATTACTATAGAGAAAAAAATAACATTTTCAAATTTTGACATAAGCAGATATTTAGCAGAAAGTGACTGAATGTTTTAAACTATGAAAAGACAGACGTCTAATAATAAGCAAACATATAAATCAGTAATTTCATAGATAAATAAATGCATGCCTAGCTGAGGTTAGATTTGAGAGTCTATGCAATCCTCTGGGATTCTGTTCTTGCCTGCATCCAGCCTGAAGAGACAGCATGTCTTCCTTCTGACATCTCTTTAAACACAAGTGCTCTAGGATGAAATAGTTCTCTGATCATCATCATTATATTTTATACGCCCCAACGACACAACAAATGAAGCCTTTGTACTAGATCTTTATAGAAACAAACAACTGGGAACAGGGCAACATGGTAATTGACTTGAAAGTAAACACTAGGTTGCCATTTAAATAACTATCCTCTCCCCAAACGTGAGCACCACAGACCAACGCTGCATAAATGCAGAGAACACATCCATTAACTGAAAATGAATAAAACAGTATTTATAAAATGAGCAATTTAGATTTGATTAATGTTTATAAATGTGTTTACATATGAATTGAATATTAACCTATAGCTTGAAAGGCTTAATTAGGCTTGGAATATTGTTTTGGAGCACAATAAAAAGTACCCAACTCACAAAGGGGAAGGCAGAGGATATCTGCAAGCAAAAATGAGGTCAATTAATTAGGCAATTTGCATACATTTGAATGGTTATTTTCAGGGCATTTTTTTTTTCTTGATGGTTGGCTCTTCCTATTCCCATACTGTATTTCCAGCATTTTATTTATACAACATGTCAATCACCCAGCTAACTTGAGTACATAATAATCAGCTCAGGAGCAACACTGATGCCCATAGCCTTCCTGAGCAATAAACTCAGCAAAGAAGACATAATAACCTGGCTAAGTGAGCCCCAGAATGACACATGGTAGGGCATTAAATTCATATGGAACCAATAAGTTTGATATAGGCCCATGAAATATTGACATGCAGCCATCAGAGCAGAATAGAAAAAATGGCATTTAGTTTTTTAATGAGTAAATTAATGAAGGAGAGCTGTCATGAATTTTTCAAGGTCATTGAATGAAAAGCTTCTAAAGACTATTTTTATGTAGCATCTCTTCAGTCTTTATAACCCAAACCTCATCAATAATTTTGTCCTCTGTATTTACACTTACTCAACTCTTTGTGATAGTTCATGAACATTAACCACTATTCTGACTGTTTTATAAAATTATGAATAGACACATATGGAAATACATCTCCAGAATTCCACAATTTAGTAATTTTGAGGCTTCAGGTTAGATAAATTGCCATGAAGAATCCTTACTTTCTTCAATAATGAGTCAGTATTACTTATAGTACCATTAAAAACATAAACATGTATTTATTCACATATGTTGTCTCAATTAGGTATAACCTCATCTGCTTCCCAACAAAGGTACAAGAAGACCATTGCTGATTAGATGCCAGGAACAATGCAAATGGTACATAGGGTATAATAATATCATTAGAAACAAACAGGTTATTCCTTCGAGGATCACCCTATATCCAGCTGTGCAAGACATTGTTACTTGATTTATGTGGTATCTATTTGTAAAACAAGCAAGAAATATGTTGAGGTTTGCATTTGAAATCAGAGAAGCCATGCTCCTCTCAGCAGCCTGGTGTATCTAAAACATTGTCAATGATAAACCAAATTCTTAAGGATTTCTCAGCCGCAGGCTGACACATGCAGAGAGTACACACAGGGAGGAAATCCATTTGCTCAATGTAAAGATAGCATCCCCTGGATACTGTTATTATAAAGGCACTTGAGAGCCTTTACCCATCTCCTACACAATTTTCTTAACTTTTGAAAGGCATCTTCAAATGTTGAACAGCCCAGAGTCATTGTTGCCACAGCAATAGTCAAGAACGAAAATGATGTGACAGCCACCATTGTTTAAGCCAGCAACCCAAATTGAGTTCTGCAGAACTAATAATAAAAACTGGCCTACCTGTATTTTCAGTTAGATGTAAGTTCAGAAAGAGCCTAATAGAAGGAGATTTGTCAATGGTTTAATGGTTAATGAATTAGTTAGAACTGGTGCTTTCAAATGAAAAACTACTTCATAAAAACTGTTTTTGCTAATTTAAATAAGCCCCTTTCTGCTCTCCTGCTTTTCAGGATTTGGAACAAAATGAGATTTCTGTCAACTCCATCTGCAAAGTACATGGCTATGTGGCCTCTGAGTGTTGTACATGGTTCTCGGAAAGGTATATGCACCTACTATGAAGGATGCTGACGTTCACGTTATTTTGCTGGACAAATGAGGAAATGAATATATGCAGAACCCTAACATTGCCCATTGGTAGTCATTATCTATAGACTCTTCTCACAGAAGTTCTTTAAAGAAGAAATAACTTCCATTTATTTATTCTGTAACCAAGGCTCACGGAATATTTGGATATGTCTGATACTTCTAAAATAGCAACATGGACAAAGACGCTGGAGAGCAAATTTGCATGATCTCAAATCCACACTTCTGAATTTTGATTATATTGGTTAGTAACCGTGGAACTATCTCTAACATTTCCACTTGGTTCCATCCAGTCTGTTAGATATAGTGCCTGTCCCATGCTTTTTTCCTTCTGAGTCTCCAAAGAGAGCATGAGGTAGCAAAGCATTGCCTAGGTCTCAGAATCAGAAAGAAGTGTGTTCCTGTGGTGATATTTTGTTTGTGATCTAACAGATAAAGCTTGCCTGAAGATCAGAGTGTGGAGCTAAGCCACTAGCTAGCCACAGAGGCCAGGCAGTGATGGCACACACCTTTAATCCCAGCACTCAGGAAGCAGAGGTACACAGATCTCTGTGAGTTCAAGGCTACCCTGGGCTTCCAAAGATTGACCCAGTCTGAAAGAGAAACAAAGACAGGCAGTGGTGCCACACATCTTTGATCCTAGCACTTGGGATCTCACACACATTTAATTCAATTCTAGCACTAGGGAGGTGGAGCCAGGAAGTGGTATGGCTGGACAGAGGGTGGAATGTAAGGTGGGAGGAGACAGAAGCTCATTCTCTTTTCAGTCCAAGTGTTCCTAGAGGTAAGTAGTCTTTCTAGTGGCTAGCTGCTCTGCTTCTCTGATCTTTTAGCATTTACTTCAATATCTGACTTGGAGTTTTTATTTTTAAGACCAATTATGAATCATGTTACAGGTTCCCGTCATGCAGAAAGACTCATTGTCAGATTTTATTTAATAATCTCAGCTTCATGTTCCTCATTCATTACACAGGAAAAAGAATTGTTGCAATTATACCACACCTTTTTTGTATAAAGTTAGTATTTCTTTCTCTGTCTTTTGAGCTTTAGTTCAATGTAGCAAATATCCACTAAGGGGTTGCTATGGCATATAAGGACAAGAGTGGGGGCTTGATTATTTTTTTAGCTTTAAGGAAACACCAATTTAAGCTATCTGCTGTTAGTTAGATGGGAAATGTCTCCCATAGTTCACATGTTCAAAACCTTGGCTCCTAGATGTTGGTGCTATTTTGGAAGTTATGGAACCATGAAGATATGGACTTGTGAAGGCTGTCCTTTAATTGTAAAATGTGCTTTCAGTCCCAACATAAGCTGTCTGCTTCCTAATCTTCCACAGTGGCATAGCTTCCTGAGGCTGAAAACTGGTCCTTCTGATGTATAGTCTCTGCCATGATGGATTGATAACCTCTGAATCCTTGAGCCCACATAACTCATTTCTCACTTAAGCTGCTTCTGTTGGTTATTTTTGTCTCAGCAATAAGAAAAGTAACTAATACTCCCATCAAACTCAATCCAAAGGAGTCTTGTTGGAAGATAAAATGAGGTCATTGTCAAAGTAGGGGGTTAAGGGATCAGTAGCAGGGAGAATAGCAAGGTACAAGTGATCTGATGTGGAAAATGTGAGTCTAATTAATGAGGAGTAGGGGAGCTAAATACAGAAGAAGAGGATAAAATAATAGTAAGGATGGCTGAAAATGTTACAAGGAATCATGTTACTAACTATCTACCTTAAGAAAAGCAATGCAAATAATTCTGTGTATAAACAACATATAGTTTAAATAAAAGTTTGTCATTTGGGCTGCCAATATTCCCTCCAAGAGTCAAAGACCACCTAAAGAAGATCCAATACCAGGCATGGGAAGCTCTCTTTTGAATTGTTGGTCAGGGATGTCCAAGAGGATCCCAAAACATTATAGACTATTGCTATGATCTTAGTTGCTCCCCAGAGTTAGAAGGTTAAGTTCAGGTTGCTGTCAATACCATGCACTTCAGACACAGGGCCAGGAGGAACTGACTTGAATGCCTCTTCCTTAAATTATTTCTTAACAAAGAAACTAATTCAAAAATTCAATTCAGGAAAAAAAAAAGCCCTATTGTTTACCCCAGGGTTCATTCACTCCCACAATCAGGCTCTCATTGCTTCCTATTTTCTACCTCCCACAGACCACCAGCAACCAAAAGGCACTATGTGATCTTCTAAAGGAGAGAATCAACCGGCAGTCCTACCCAGCAATGATGCCAATGAAGCACAACAATGACCAGCATGGCATGAATACCCTAAGGGTACAGTAGTAACAGACATACCTTGACAGTAACCAACAGCTCTCTAATTGGACTTAAGACCCACTCAACAAGAGGGAAATCATGTCTGGTAATGGAATCCTAGCCAACTACCAAGGGCTAGTGAAGTCATGAGATCTTGTAGGAGAATCTACTTTAGCTAAACAAGTGTGATACCTAACTACATTCTAAACATCTGTACATATACATACAGATAAGTGTAGTCCTTACCCCTCACCAAGAAAACTTCTTTTTGCAGCAGATGGAGACTATTACACAAAACCATAACCAATCAGAATGCAGAGGTATAGAGCCCAGTCTAAATGGATACATCTATGAAACAAGGCCCACATCTAAGTCTCAGGTATCGTTACATAAGGGGGTCAGTAAGGTTGTAAGATCCAGAGAATCATGGGATTTTTTTTTCTCTAAGACTGTGTCTTCTAGTAATGTCAAAAGCTACACCTGGATTCTAGAAGCCTGTGTAGATAATTTCTTAATAAAGAAAAATGAAGAAAAAAAAGCTACACCCATTAAGTCCCACCTAAACTTGAACTAAACAAAAACAAGAAGAGGTATGCCGAGATGGACAGGGAAAGGAACATGAAACTTCAACCCTACCCAAAGAACTATAGGCAACTAGAAAATGCTGAGAGTGAGAAAAACTGTTTTTCCTAGGGAAAAGCACACCAATTAGTTATCCAATACCAAACGGTCAGCTCTGAAAATGCACATACAAGCAACATTATACAGATTTAGAAGGTTATATTTAAGAATATATGTTTTTATATACATACACGTATATACATGTAACAACAAATAATGAAAAAAAAAGACCTTGAATATGGAAGAGGTCAAGAAGGGGTATGTGGGAGAGTTTGAAGGGAGAAGAGAGAAGGAAGAAATAATGTAATTATAATCTGAAAAATAAAGAAATGGTTCTGCTCTGGGATGGTCATTCTGTATGCTGTGAATTTGGGGTTTTTTTTTGGCTTTTGTTTATTTGTTTGTTTGGGGTTTTTTGTTTGTTTGTTTGTTTTGTTTTTGTTTTTTGTTTTTTGCAGATCATTCTTTTATTATACTGATATACTGATCTGGAAAGAGATTTAGTAGTTACACCCAAACAAGTTCTGAACCCACATGATAGGGTCAAGCAGCTAGAACATGATTCACACAGTGAAAGACAAAAACATGGACATGATCAAGGGGCACTTCACCTCTACAAGACAAGGCAGAGGAATCCTAACGCAGCAAAAGGCTCTCCTGCCCCTTGAGACAAGGAATTTATCCCATTTGCTATTAGGAATGGCTTATTTTCTGGTGACCACATAGAACTATTTCAATCACCACTAGGGATCTCAGAGGGGCTTTTGTGTGCTGACAAATACATATGTACTTTTTTTTCTTTTCTTTTCTTTTTTTTTCTTTTTTCTTTCATAAAAGTGAATGTAACACACAGACTTGACAGGATTGATCCCAACCTTCTGGGGCCAGCAGCTCCTTTAGTCAGAGAGGAAGGTAGTACCTTTGAAATCACCATGCAAGTTACTTTCACCCTCCACTGGAATGACCAAAGCCCCCAGTTACCTAACAAGAGTGCAGGGCAGGCTCCAGGGACAAAATTGGGCTGCAGCTTCTCATTGGTCATACTACAGCATGGTTTCTCCCAGACCTCTTCCTAAAGCAGACCCTTAGTAAACAAAGGACTAAGAAAAACTGTAATTACTACCTCTCAACTCTCCTGGTAAGGGAAGCTGTTCCTGTATGTGGACCAGGAACCTGCACCCAGAGGTGTTATTTTGACTAGATTCTATGAAGGGAGTAAGTGCAGGGGATAAAATATTTAAATGGAAATGGGAGCTGCAGGTTCTCATCTGCAGCTACAACCTAAACGCAAGATCCTACAGATGTAGTCAGCATGACAGGTGTTGTGGAAGGGGGCCAGAGGCATAAACAGTCAGGGAGGATGGCACTGGAGTAGAGTCGGCCTGCTTGCCTTCACTTCTTGACCTTGCCCTGAGCGGCCACAGCTTCCATAGCTTTCTGCATGGTCTCTTCATCTCCTGGGAACTGCATGGGTCTGACAGGCTTCAAGTTCTTGTCCAATTCATAGACAAAAGGGATGCCAGTTGGCAGATGCAGCTCCATGATGACCTCTTCTGAGAGACCCTCCAGATGCTTGACAATGCCCCAAAGGCTGTTGCCATGGGCCGCAATCAGGACTCTTTTTCCCCTCCTTGATTGGGGGAAAATTTCTTCATTCCAGAAGGGCAGTGCCCTGGCAATAATGTCCTTCAAGCTTTCACAGGAGGGCAGCTGGTCCTCAGTAAGGTCTGCATACCTGCAATCCTTGCTGATGTTGCTGTAGAAGGGATGATCAGGTTCCATCAGAGGTGGTGGGACATCATCAGATAGCCTTCAGATCTTTACCTGAGCCTCACCATGCTTAGGAGCAGTTTCTGCTTTATTAGGACCAGTCAGACCACCATAGTGTCGCTCATTGAGGCGCCAAGTCCTGACTACTGACAGCCACATCTGGTCAATGGCATTCAGCACTGTCCAGAGGGTCCGGATGGCTCTCTTCTGCACAGAGGTGAAGCAGATGTCAAATTCATAGCCAGCATCTCACAACACCTGGCCTGGCTCAGGTCACCGGTCATACCAGCCGCTGAAATGGTTCTCCAAGTTCAAGGCGCTCTTGCCATATGGGATCAGCACTAGCTTGTAGGTGACCATGGCAACAAGAAGGGACTCTGAATTTGTGTTACTCTGTTTGGTTGATAAATAAAGTTGCAGTGGCCTATGGCAAGGCAGCTTAGAGGCAGGTGGAAAATCCAAACAGATATACAGAGTGAAGAAACCAGAGGCAGAGAGAGACACCAGCTGCTGCCAGGGAAAAGCAGCAAGATGCCAGCAAAGACACGAGCAGACCGGTAATACCATGGCCACATGGCAACATATAAATTAATAGGAATGGATTAATTTAAGATGAAAGAGCTAGCTAGCAAGGAGCTGAAAACATAGGCCATACAGTTATAATTAATATAAGCCTCTGAGTAATTAATTTTATAAGCAACTGTGTAGGACCCACAGGTGGGAGAGATTCGTCCAGACTGCTGGGCAAGGCAGGACCACAGAAATTTCCAGCTACATAATTTAGAAAAAAAGTTCCTGTTGTTTACTTCAGGGTACATTCCTTCCCACAATCAGGCTCTCATTGATGCTATTTCTCCCCATTTCCTATCTCACAGAACACCAGAAACGTAAGGCTACTAATTGCCCTCAGGTGACATTTTCTTGGCTTCACTTTCTTTTCGTGTCTATAACTATGTTGGTGTCTGTGACCGTGCTATTATTTAATCATCAAGGATATGAGCTAGACTTTCCTCTACCACATCTCAGAAAAGGGCAGTCTGGTCCTCACTCACTGAAAACACACTTACTGAATTCTCCTAAATAAAGTGGCCCCAGAATGGGGCTAAACTCTGGAAATGTTGAAGAATCAAACAGATTCCTGTTTTCTACAAAGAAAGTGATTTTAAATGTACATTCATTTCCTCTCCTATAGGTTCCTATTGCACAAAGTTTTCTCAGGAAAAAAAAGATGCAAATATGAGTAAAAATATCAAAGTTCATGGCTGTCTGGGATTTCCTCCTTGCTCATCTGCTAGACATAAGCTCACAGAAAATTGATGTACAAACACTGTACTTGAAGTTACTAACCTATTTGGGTAGTGCTTCGTCTTTGTGCCTGCCTATTTTTTCTTTATTTCTTCTTTCTTAAGAGGACAAGAGTAGGTAGACAGAAAACCAATATCTGCAAATCCCTTCACCATTCTTCATTTTTGAGACAGCTGCCAGGTTCCAGAGAATCCTCCTTCTAAAAGCTTCAAAATCATCCAATTGCTTTTATCACACTGAGGACTCAGCAGGACTGAAAACACCGGGCCTTGAAAATTAACTTTGTAGTGAAGTTGTACAACTACCTTCCCAAAACAAACAGCCTGGAGATTTGACTGAATCATTTTAACTCAGGTTTGGCCATTTGAAGCTGAAGTATATGTTTGCATTTTAATCAATCACTGATAAAGTTTATTAGAATGATTGGGTTTATTAAATTTTCATAGAAATTGAGTTGTTTAATAATTAAGCTAAAAGGTTATCTAAAATTAAGTATACTCAGAACTCAGGAGGAAATAATAATAAATAAGCTGTGAGAATTATTAAAGATGTAACCAAGTGAAACTTGATTAGTCTGAGGTATCTTTGTCCTGTGGAGGTTGTTGAGACAGGAACACACTGTCGCTGAGCTCAAAGAATTCCTGTGAAATGGGGAAAACTCTCCTTGTGTCAGACAGTGGCCCTAGAGACATAACCATGGGGTTTCACAAGCATCTTTGTTAGTTTATCCACAGACTAAAGTATAGCTTCAGAAAAGTTCAGATATATTGGGTGTGATGACAACATGCTCATGAGAACAGCTGCAAGGAAATAGTTATAGAAATGGGGAGGAAATGGAAACAGAAAAGAGAGTCATCAAGGGATCCCAAGGTCCCAGAGTATAGCCAGTGTATATGATGACATTTTCACCAGAGAACAGTTGTGTGTGAGGTCACAAAGACAAAGCTGACAAGCTTAGAAGTCTAAATCCATGGTTCTTTGTTTTCCTCATATTTTGAAAATATATTTTAAAATGTGTAGTGGTCATCTTATTGCCCAAAGAGTAGTGATATTAGATGTTGATAGTAGATGACACCCCCCATTCCCTCTTACAAGAAGGTAAGGCCTCCCCATGGGAGTCAGTAGAACCTGGTATATTCAGTGGAGGCAGATCCAAGCCCCACCCCCTCGCTCCTCCCACTTCCCACCTCCCCACCCCCACCTCAAGGCTGTGCAGGGTGTTCCACCACAGGTAGTGAACTCCAGAAAGTCTGTTCACACACCAGGAATGTATATTGATCTTACTGCTAGGGGGCCCCTTGAGCAGATCAAGCTATGCAACTGTTTCACTTATGTAGAGGGCCCAGTCCAGTCCTGTGGAGGCTCCACAGGAAAGATTCAAAGTAAACAAAACACCATACAGGATCCAGAAATCCTATGTATTTCCCACCCTTACATGGCCTATCCTTTTTATATTTCTTTAAAGACCTTTATTATTTAAAACTATTTATTGTTTCAATGACTGTCTATATCCATTTTTTAAATCCCACTGATACTGGACTATAATCGCTGTTTGCCTTTCTGTGGAAGCTGAGTTTCATGCCCACTGAACCTAACTGCCCAAGCTCTGGAAAGTTGCTGATCTCACTTTCCAGAGTCCCCCAGAGCAGTAGATGACTATTGTGATTGCTCATGGAGAGGCCCATGCGTGGACTGAGGCAGCACCAGCTGGCATGTCTTCTCTGTCCATGTGATCATGTCATGCATTGGAGCACTAAATGTAGTGATTATAATGATAAGAGACTTCTTATTAATTATGAAACTTTGACCTTTAACTTAGACTTATTCCCAACTATCTCTTATGACTTAAATTAACCTGCTTCTATTAATCTACTTTCTGCCATGTGGCTAGTTATCTATCCTTTGTATTGCATGTCTGACTTCCTCAATGTCTTGCTGGCATCTTCTCTGAATCTCCAATTCTGCTTCAGTTCTTCTCTCTCCCCAGAAGTCCCACCTATTCTCTCCTCCCTGGCTATTGGCCTTTCAGCTTTTTATTCAACCAATCAAAGGAGCTTTTCACACAGTGTGATCAAATATTCTAGAACAGGCAAATGAACTAAATAAATAGATAATTCTCCAAAGAAGAAATTCAAATGGCAAACAGATCATTGAAAACATACTTAACATTACCATCAGAGAAACTGAAAATGAGACTGCAATGTAGTAATTTCTTCTGTATATATTAGGATAGAACTGCAAAAAAAAAAAAAAAAAAGTGGGACTGATAAAAATGTTGTGGCTCTGGAAGCCCTGTGCAGTTTGGAGGAATGTGAGATGTTTTGTAAGTGATGTAACATAGTATGGAGGCTCCTCTAAATTAGAAATAGAGCTAGCACATGATCCAGGCATCCTCTTTATGGAAATGCTGCTAAAAGAACTGAAAGGAGAATGTAAGAGAGATAGCCGTGGTCCCATATTACAGCATCTTTCACAATCTCCAACATATAGAAAGAGCCAAAGTCTTGCTAAAGACAGTATGGAGCATGTGTACAAGGGAACTTATGAAAGAAGAAAATACTGACTCAGAAAAACAAAAATACACCTGTCATGGGACAAATTAATGATTGCTTATATGAAGTATCTTTAATGGCCTGGAGGGAACACAGCAGTGATTGACAAGTACTAGACAATGGTATACTCCCATTACACTAGGAGAGTAAACTTAAGATTTCTACTATACCACACAGTTCCCATGGTTAACAATATAATTATACAATGAAATGTTTCTTTAAATGTAGATCTAACATTAAAAGTTCTTCCTCAAGAACAAAGACTATAAACAAAAACAAAACATAAGAAGACTTTGGGATACATTGAGTAGGTCTAGTATATAGATTATGGTAGTGAAGTTATGAGTGTTTGCACATGTCCACACACATTAAATTAGGATGTGCAGGTATTAGAATGTACATTATACATAAAGGAGATTTGACTTTAAAGAAACAAATACACTGTACATTAAAACTGATTCTCTCTAATTTTCTTTGCTTGGAAATGGCCAGCCTGTACTGATAGAAATATCCATGCTCTTATTGTCTAAGAATAACTGTACATCTGGTGAGTCTCATAATCCACTACACAGCTATTCCTTGGGGAATAAGACCCAAATGGTACCATCCTTCTCCATTCTTTCATTCAGAGTTATACCTCAGCCAACAGAGTACACACACTGCTGTGGGAATAACTGATAAATCCTTAGTTGATAAGAAATTTGTCCCTGTCATACCACATCTTACAGGTCTCAAAACATCAATAGGATGAAGATGACTGTGGATATAGCTCAGTGGTAAAGCAAGGCATTGAATGTTCAAAGTTCTAGGCTCTATTCCCAGCATGGAAAAGTAAATAGACAATTGAGCAAAACCCAAACATGTTCCTAGTACATTTATCTAGGTGTGAGGGAACACACTTATCAACCACAGTATTCAGCAAGCTGAGACAAGAGATCACTGAAGGTATGAGGTCGGCACTTAAAAAAAAAAAAATGAAGAAAACAAAACATTCTAATGACTAGCTACACTAAATAGAAAAAAAAAACTCATCTTAAAAAATAACTGTACTTACTTCTAAAATGAATAGTAGTAGATAGCTATAGATAGACTATTAGTTTTCATAAATTAGCCACATGAACAAAATACCTAAGGTCTTATAATTCAACCGTGCCCTGTGTTTTGACTTCTTTAGCTTTCGTATTTAAAAAATTTTTCAACTGTGGTCAATTTCCCCATTCACAAACATTTCAACTACTCACGGGAGTAGAAGGAGACAGACAGTCTGGAACATTTGAATCGTTTACACTGCTTACCTTGAGCCAGGCTCTGAGCTAAATACCTTTTTAAGGATCTCACATCATTAAGGGAACATCTAGCACATTAGATATGGTCAGGCCTCTGATGCAGATAAGAAAGCAAATGCCTCAGCAGTTTCCCAGGTCACCAAAGCAGGATGAAATAGGGGATGTGCCTACATCCAGCATCAATGTCTCCTGCCTGACAAACAGCCCTGCAAGGCCACTAGCATATTCTTTCCACCAATTAGTATGTCGACCTGACTCCATGCTTTGCCTGACTTATTTTATCTAAGTGTGGCTTTTATAAGCCTAAGGAGATTCTATGTATCTAAAAAGCAGCTGATCTTTCTTGAATACACAAAATCAGGATGTGATGAGCAGTAATGAAAGAAGTGTAATATGGAGGAGAGAGACTGAACCAGTAACTGACTCAAGGAGAGGCTTTCCAGCATTGGAAAGCAAGACCCATATATGTCAGAATCTGAAGCTCAGCCCAACTGTAGTTAATGAAAACTGACAGAGAATGAACCTTGCTTCCACTTAACCTTTCTGGCATGGTATCAGACAACATGTGTCCTGGGACAAAGAAATAGCTTGGCAACTAAAGGGCCTGCTACCAAGCCTGAAGACCTGAGTTTGATTTCCAGGATCGAGGGTGAAAAGAGGGAGCTAAAGTCTGTAAGTTGTACTATGGCCTATGCATGCAAGTCATGGAGCAGGCACACACACACACACACACACACACACGCACACGCACACGCACACGCACGCACGCATGCACGCACATGCACACACTCATGCATGCGTGTTAATAAATAAATGTTAAAATTCATTAAAAATCACCTGAGTCTCATTCAAAAATGTTTTTTCCATATGGCCATCTTTTCTGGGCACAGGGCAGTGGCCCCTCATTTCAATCAATCTGATAATATGTGTTATATCATGTATTATTATACATTTATATAACCCAAATCCATAATGTTAACCAGTGAAGCACTTTCATATTTATAAAACCATTTTGCATGGAAAAATTTATTTGCTATAGCTCATTTGAATATCCATATTCTGACTCAATTAGATAGGACAATTACTTACATTTTGAAAGTCATGGTTTTCCTCAAGAACAAATGCCTGGATTCACTTTCTTAATTCAATTCAATATGAGTATGAGGTCTGTAACCTTGGCTCTCTTAAGTCTCTTAAGTCTCATTTTTTTTTTTAATCTCTAACATAGAAGTAATGATCTGTCTTTTTCAGAGGTTTGTTAAGCTAAAAAAAATATGGAATCTTTTGACATAAACATTTAACACATTGGGTTTATCAATAAATCGCACCTCAATCTAAGGCAAACTCTTGGTGGCAAATAAATCTTAAAGGTAAGAATTCCTGGTCATTTTAACACTTGCTTAAATGTTTATGCTGTGTACCTATTTATTCTGAATTGAAACATTCACCCCTGAAAGAGGAAGAAACCTCCTAAAACTCAAAAAGCTAAGGAAATTTACAAGCCTCTGGAGTTACAAAATTATACTATGCACAGGACTCCTTCCCAGGGTTCCATAAATAGCAAGCAATTGCTGCAGAACCATTGGAGAAGAGACTTTCTAAATGTGTGCACTGCATGTTGTATAGGATGTTCTGTGGGTACCACTTTTGTGAGCTGTCATACATGATGGGGTAGGTTTTTAGATAATACAGCTTCCACTGTAAGCAAGCCCAATCAACTCATTAGTCACAAAATCTAACTAACCTTGGATGGAACGATTTCCCTGTGCATTGTCAGGGCCTGATCCAGAGTGAATGGACATTTTTCAAGTCTCACTGGCAAAAGTCACACAATAGCTTACCACGCTGGTTTTTGGTGTTGTTGTTGTTGTTGTTGTTTGTTTGTTTGTTTTGTCAATGTTCGGTCCAGAAGAATTAAACTTCAGTTCAGATTTACTACAGAGTTGCTGAACCCTCACAGTCTACAATATTACATGTGCACACATACAACTATGCCACATATTACATTAACATTTATTTGGCTCCTTTTATGTACTAAGGTATTCAGGGAATAAAACTATAAACCACATACGTGTCTGGTTGCCATGCACTGAAAGTCAAGTAATAGAGATAAGATAAGAGGCAAAAACTCTCCAGGAAACAATATTGAAAAATAAATAAATAAATAAATAAATAAATAAATAATAAACAAACAAATAAATAATAAATGGATGAATAAATAAATAAATAAATAAATAAATGAATGAATAAATAAATAAATAAATAAATAAATAAATGAAACATAGCTGCAATTTATTGGGAGATCTACCCATATGGGAATTTCTGTTTAGTATTTTGATTTCAAAAGTCAGATTTTATTTGTTGTAAGGAACATTTTTCTCCTCTCCCTATATTCCAACCTTGGGCAGTAAAAGAGAAATTTTCCCCAATTCTCATATACTCTCAAAAGTAATTGGAGACAGGCCTTTGTGCATACTAAACAAGCACTCTACCAACTGATCCACATCCCCAGATCCATAAAAGCTATTTTCATTCTACTTCAGTTCTTGTTTCCTGCATATTCTGTATATTAAATAATAAAGGTTTGGGTTTTAATTTAGTTTAATAAAGGTTTAATTTTAAAAATTAAAAATAAAAGTTAAAAAAATAAAATGCAGAGATTCTGAAACACTGCAAAGAAATTTTGAGCTTCTGAGCGTGAATACTGAAGTATTGGACAGAACACACTGAGGAACTTGAAGATCTTTTAATTGAAAAGATGCCATTGTGGGAATGTGCTAAAGCCCTGGGAAGAATATTCAGTACTTGGAATGATTGTAAAGCACTGGGAAAGAAGGGTGATGAAGCACTAGAGAGGTCACTGATTCACTGAGTAACCTGAAATTCACTGAAAAACTGGGGGAAATGCTAAACCCTGAGGAGGATGCTAGAGCGATGGGAAAGATGTTGAAGTCATGAATGGAATCACTGGAAAGGATGCAGAGGCAATGGGAATGATGACGAGACATTAAGAAGGATACTGAAACACTGGAAAGAGTGATGAGTACAGGAAGATGCCGAAGTCATGAACGGAAACACTGAGAAGGATGCTGAAAATACTAAGAAATATTTTGAGAAACCATTGGGAAAAATGTTGAAGGAAAAAATATTACTGTAGTAATGGGTGTAGAGGTACTAGGGAAGGTGATGACATGTGAGACAGGGTTTTGGAGGCCTAATAAGAGTACTAACACTTGGAGGACTGTGATGAAACACTGGAAAAAATGAGAATGTCTCTTAGGGAGAAGACTAAAGTATTGGGGTTAAGGCATATAATTCCATTTTCTACTTAGGTCTCTACCTGACTAGGAGATCTAATCATTGGTCTGATATAGTTGGGTACTTTGAAAATAAAATTCAGTTTCCCATTTAGGTATTGTCATGGTTAATATCGAGGTCCAACTTGACTGGATTTGGAATTGCCATGGAAACAAAGCTCTGGATATGTCATCGAAGAAATTTCTAGAAACATTTAACTGAGCTGAGAAGATCTACCCATATGCGGCCAGTGTTACCTCATAGGCTAGAATCTTGGACTGGTTACATTCAGAAACTGAGATCTGCAACCAGAATTCATGCTCTCTGCTTCTGCCTGCAGATATAATGTGAGAAGCCTCCTCATGTTCCTTCTCTCATGGAGTCTCCACCATGATAGACTGCATCCTCAAACTGTGAGCCACAGTAAATCTTCTCTTGAGTAACTTCTGTTAGGTATGTTGCCACATCAGTGTAAAGGTGACCAGCTCTAGCTCTATTCTGCTTTGCCTTGTGAATGCATAAGAGCATGGTGTCCCCCCTTCCCTATGTGTGATTCCACATGGGACAGACTCAGAACTTGCCTTCCCCTGAACTCTTCCGATCATTTCCTCTCTGGAACTCTGTTTCAGCCTCTAAGTATTACCTTTGCCAGTAAAATCAGACAGATATTTCTGTGCACCAATAATATGTGGTCTGTGTCCTGCCTTATGATTGTGGACAGCAATCTAAGGTAGAAAGGTGAATTAAAAGTCTTGGTCACTTCCTTTGTTCTTCTATTCAATGTTTACAAAGTAACAGGAGTTTTCTGCACACATAGTATCTCTTAGCCTGTACACTTCTCTGAGCTGAAAGGCTCAATTCTCATGGAATTTATTGAAAGTATCCAAGGGAATGAGATTCATGAATATGTGGAAAGATATTGGTTAGAAGGGCATGTAAGGAAAGATGAAGAAGGGTGAAATTTTCAATTCTCATTTTATTAAATCATCCTATGAAGTAAATCATCATCAAGAAACTTCTTTGTTTCAATACAGAACCATGATGAATGTTTCCATGAAGGGACTGACTATGTTACATTTCAAGCATTTTCTGAACACCTCCATAATTTTTGACAAAGCCTTCCATATGGTCTAGGCAAACATCAACAGAAAGCATCCTTATATGAGTCTTGTCAACAACAAACACTTTGGAGACTGACTTGGACAGTTTGTGTCTTATTTCCAACATTGCATTCTACAGATACATCACTTTGAAAGAATTTCTATTTCTTGATCTTGCTTTCATCTGTTCAAGGAAGTCAGAACAGCTACAAAAGCTTGTTGTGCATGTTGTTTTGAATGATCAGAAATAATATACACACAGGAGGACAAGACTTAGTGGTCAGTAAACAATAGCAAGGAAGATAATCTCCTATAACAGGATGCAGCTGAACATTCTTCCTCTCTTGTTTAGGATTCTTGAAAGTCAGTTGATTTGAAATTCTGGATACAAATATTCAAAGTAAAAAAGGAAGTAGAAATGAACTAATAACAACTCAGTTTTGAGTAACCCTCTACATTTCACTAAACTGTCCTGGACTTAGTAATTTGATCCTCCTTACGATTTGATTAAACCTACAAAATAGAGAATATATTTAAAATTGTTATTCTTAGAGACTCAAAGAGCTGAAGGGCATTTCCCAAGGTCACAGTATTATAATAGCAAAACCAGAATTTAAATTGTATTTTCAATCTCGTCATTTCCAACCAAAAAGTCATTCCATTCAAGTCAAATAGAGTTTACAATTTTATTATTTAGATGCCCAGAAAAGTTGTAAACAAAAGCTACTTGGAGGAAAGCATGGAGGATTTCTACAAGTTATATTGTAAGGCTTATAGGGTACCATGAATCTTCCTTAGTGGACTTTGTACAGTCAGCTGCTTAGGCATAGGATCAAGGTCTATGCAGGCAACAGGACAGGATATGGCCAACAGTACTAACTCTAGACAGGAGCAATCAGGCACCTTTTCAGAGCCCAGCCATTCTTCTCTTTCATGCTGGGTGTGACTCAGCCTGTGCCCTTGAAGAGAAGATGCTGTTCATCACACAGACCGAAAAAAAAAAAAAAATCTGCCTCCTCATGCTTGCACTCTGCTTGTTTCTATTTGGTGTTTGAAATCTCACCCTAGATCATTAGCACTTATGTCACTGGTATATAAAAGCTCTCTTGTATCTTGACAAATGTTCTTTGAAAGACTTTTAGACAAAATATGGCCTCTTGGGTTTTGAGTAGAGAGCTGGTATTAGTTATCTGTGATATTAGGTTCCTTTCCTCCTTCTTTTTCTTCCTGGTGTGTGTGTGTGTGTGTGTGTGTGTGTGTGTGTGTGTGTGTGTGTGTGTGTGTTTATATAGTGAATACTAACTTTTCCATATATCCTGCCGTGTTCTGCAATAAGAAGATAAGGAATATGCACCCCCTCACCTTTGAGATCTTGTTAGCCAACTGAGAAGGACAATACCATCAAAATGATTGTATAAGCTGAATAGTATGTTTTCCAACAAGATATATGAAAGCTCAGAAGAGGGAGGCTTCAGGCTTATAGGTAGAGACTAGAATGGTATTTAGTGTAAGAGTGGAGATACAGTGTCAAGAGCGGAGGAAGGGCAGAGGAAAGCAAAGGGCACACAGGTGGCCTTGTTCAGATAAAAGAGCTTGTGTGTGAAACAAGGAAGATACCAGGCATATGCTGGAAGAAAGGGCATTGGTGTACTTGTAAAAACGACCTGGAGTATAGATAAGGCAGGTAGCCTGGTGGATATTAATATGGTTGGGAATAGCCCTGATTTATTTCCTAAGAGTCCCAGTACCTTAAAAGTTAAGTTATATTATGTTCCTATGCTGTTAAAAATAATTCAAAATATAGTATTAATACACAGAATGGAAAAGTTATACATACGGTAAAATTAAAAATACCTTTCTAGACTTCTAGACTCTTTTCTTATGTGTAAATTTCCATAGAATCTTATTGAATACTAACTTTTATCATTTTTTTTTTCTGAGTCCCTGCTTACAGATACCCCAAATCAGCTACTGAATTTCTGTGATGAAAAGGAAGTCTATGCAGGAAACTCCAGGAAAAAAAAAAACGCATCTCCAGTATTAGTATCACAATTCTTTCCTCAGCCTTGAATGTTGGGCCACCCAGATATGCATGCAGACTTACACAGTGACATCTACCTGAAAATGGGAGTTTAATGAGCTGGCATAGCTGTGCTGTGAGTCTAGAATGAGAGCTTAGCTCACACTGAAAGAAGTTCCTGTGACTTCCATGCATGAGTGTGAAGCATGGGAGGGAACCATCTGAGTACCACTTGCCTCTCTAAGTTCTGACTTAGTCTTTTCTCCTGAGATGATTCCTTCTGCTTCATAGAGTTCTTGGAAAATCTAGACAGAAAAAAAACAAGGGGGGGGGGTGATATAGGTGGCTCAGCAGGCCACAAGGCACAAAAGAAAGGAGAGGAGGAGAGAGCCAGATCATTGTCTAGGAAAGGCACAATAAGCAGACTCTCACCTCTCTGTGTGGTTAATTCCCACCTTGCAGTACAGGCCATATTGCACAAGGTCATTGGCAGGGACATCACTATAAATCAAGACCCAGGTAGACCCAGGTGCTCATTCTTTGCACTGTCCAGGAATTCCCCCAACAGAATCAATGGGGCTTTGTCCAGAAGCTCAGAGTCTCTAAATTAGAATTTCTTGGTTTTTCTGGCTCTTGTGAGAAGACTCAGGAATCTCTCATTCTTTTGTTCTTGATATGATGCTGCCGTACAAATATATATGCCTAACCTGCTCATCAGCATTCCCATTTCCATCCTGTACAGAGAAGAACTAAAATCACATGGGTGTCTCTTCTACCTCCTGCTCTGTGACTTTATGAAGTTACTTGCCACATTTGACTCTACAGCTTCAAATCTTTTCACAAGACAATATCCATGATGGGAAGCAGGTCTAAGACCAAACTAGACCTTTGTTTCTGCATTTTGAACCCAGAACAGGGTGATTCTGTGTTATTCCCCCCCCACACACACACACATGCTTCTTTCCTATCTCATCTCCTCCTCTGTCTTCTAAGTGTACTTTCTACTCACATTTTGCATTTCTATAAATGAGTCATATTCTTTCCTGTCTCCTTGGTAATGAATTGGCCATCTTTCCATAGATAACGGCTATTATTTAAATCCCAAATATCACCTCTTCCATGGAGCCCTCTCTGAACTTTCCAGAGCTGGATGAGTTGCTCTTGCATTGAATCTTGATAACCCTATAATTGTGTCTATTGATAAATTAATGAAATTCTATTTTTTCCCTATTTCTGTTTTTCTCAAGATGACACAAGCTGCTTGCTGGAGGCATAGCTTGGTTTTAATACACTTGATGGCAATACAAGGTTCAATGATGACCTCTTATTCACTTAAAAAAGTATACTATGTGAAACATGGGCATTGATGATAAATAGCATTCTAATTTTATGGCTTTAAGTGCTAATGTGGAAGCCTGGCAGTGGTGGCATATGCTTTTAATACCAGCACTTGGGAAGCAGAGACAAGCAAATCTGTGAGTTTGAGGCCAGCCTGGTCATATACAGAGTGAATTCTGTACAGCCAGGACTACACAGAGAAACCTTATCTTAGAAAAAGAAGAAGAAGTAGAAGAAGAAGAAAAAGAAGAAGGAGAAGGAGAAGAAGAAAGAGTTAATGTGGAGTTTTTCCATGGAGAAAATATGAGTTGTTTACTGCATTCTATTCTTAACCTCTTGACATGAGCAGGAATACCAGAGGACATTCACACTCAACGAATTCCCATGGGCAGCTTCTTCTTTTTTTCATCCCCCAGGAAACTCAATATGCTCTGTCTTCTCAGTGGGAAACAAGTCTAAATGAATCACTCCTAGTGGGAGGCGGTTATAAGCTTTTCCCATCTCTTGTTTGTGTGATTATAAAAGCAGACCTGGAAGTGGGAGGATTATAAGCAATCAGAAGATGAGTTTTTGCTTCCATATAGACAGCTGGTATAGAACTCCCATGGAAACAGAAAATTAGCATCATGGGTTCTTCGGGTCATATTCAGACCATCAGCCTTGGCCACCAGTATCCTTACCCACTGAGTCATCTCTCAGGCCCTAGATTTCTTCTTATTGTTGCCACTTTTCTTGATGCTGCTATTGTTCATAGTACTCCCTGGTCAATGTCATTGTTGACTAAGCTTTACACTTTGAAAAGGGCTAGGCACAAAGGAAGCTTGCTTTATGAAAAAGAAAGCATTTTAGACACTTGAACATCAATGCATATGATTCTAGATGATGTCTTCTCTGTGGGTAGTAAAAGGGTCTGAGTTACCAGAAAGAAGCTTATTCACATCCATACATATGCAGCTTGCTGAATGATAGAATCTAGATTCTGAGCAATCTCTTTTGAGGAGATCCACATTGATTTCTAGTTTGTCTGTATGCAAGAGGAGGCTCTATAAAACCATAGTTGTCCAGAACGAATTTCAGCATCTAGATCTTCCTGCCTGTCTCAGGAATGAGCACCCTAGTTAGGAGTAAAGCTTCCAGATTAACATGCTTTGACCACTGAGCAAGAGGAGTGCAGCTCCATTTCTCCTGTGAGTGTTTCATGTCCCTCTATGCCCAACAACCCACCTTCCTAGTCATAGGCCTTAAACCTGAACAATAATTCTTCAAGTAGTTCCAAAGGAAGTGTGTCTGCTATAGAGTGTTGCGACTATGTCACCCAGAGGATATAACCAGAGGAGAAAATTCATCTGGCATGACCTCAGTATGACCTTTAGGCATTCCAGGAGCCCAAATCTATATCAACAGCATGGGCCATGTCCAACATTGTAGGAATAGCTTCTCAGAGCCCCAGAGACTTTTTCTTTATTCCCTCATGGCTTTGGTTTGAAATAATAATAAACAATTAACAAATATTTGTCACCCAGAGTCTGTACTAGGCCCTTAGTTACCATCACAACACTTCAAAACAATGCAGGCATTCTTATAAATCTAATGAAGTTTTAAGCCCAAGAGAAAAGAGATATAAACAACATAATCTAAGCAACATGGAGGTCACAGCCTAAGTATATTGGAGAGGTTAAGAGTTTAAAATGAAGGATTTGAGTCAGCCATTCTTGAGCAAAGCCCAGGCCAATCTCTGATGAGTTGTTTCATCCAGACAATTTGAGCTTGAATGCCTTGTATGTAAAATGGAGATAGTGTAACTATCTAAAGGCATGATGTTGCTGTGAAAGGAAAGCCATATAACTCATGTGAACTGCCTACAAATTATTATCCCACAACAATCCCTTGGAAAACAACACCTATTAATTGAATTATTGTTACCAAATAGTTTAAGGTCTTAACCAGTGATGTGTAATCTAAATCTTTCCAAAGCAGTGATATTTAACTATAGGGTTAGAATATGGGTTAAGGTAGAGGGAAAGGAGATTATGATGCTTTCAAAGCAGCCAGGAAAAAAGACCAGCCTGAGTAAAGATCACAACACCAATAATGCTGATGAAAATAAATGTGTATCCAGGTTGCCTGGAAAATAACTTACTTAGTAAAGTGCTTGCTACATAAACATGAAAACCTGTGTTTGGAGCCATAACACCCATGTAAAGCTGAATATAGTAGTTAATGCCTGTAATTTCAGTATTTCTACAGTAAAATGGGAAACAGAGACAGGAAAACACTCTGAAGCTTATGAACCATGTAGCCTGACAAATAAAAGAGCAAAAAAGCAAAGAGACTCTCTCTCAAACACCACACATTTTCCCTGGCACATACACATTAGCATTCATATACAAGAATGAGAACTAAAACAGCATACACACAGAGGGAAAGATGCACACACACACACACACACACACACACAAGACAAGACTAGACTACAAAGAAACAATAGTGTAAAGAATGTAAAGAGGATTTGAGGTTCAGTTATGGACCTTGAGATTCATTCTAAGTACTAGGAATGTCTGTCTCTGCAGCCCTATGCCCCAGTTTCAATAATTCTTATTTCTCCATGACCAAGGGCCCTGGGCTGCATCTTCTTTGCCTGATTTCAGCAACGGCCTCCTTAGCTGCTATTTCTGTTCCCCTTACTCACCCCCTCCCAACAATTTAATATCCCACACTCAGAGACCAGAGTAATCTCTCTAAAGCATAATCAGATTATGTTATCTGCTGCTTAAGGCTCTAAGCAGTTTCCTTTTCACTTAAAAACAATCTGAATTTTGATGTATACAACATTACATAACTAGATTGTTCTATCTTAATCATTCTGACACAGTTCAAAAATTCTACTTTCCAGACTTTCTGGCATCTCCAGATCTAAACAGAACGCACACCACTGCTCTCCACACTGGGATGCACTATAATTTTAAGATGTTGTGTCACACCCTAAACACATCTCCTGTATTGAATTGACACTTTAATGGCTATTATCTCCCTCCCTAGAAGACACTTTCCATCAGGCAGCAGAATTCTGTCTGCTAAGTTCATCTCTGTTCCCTAAGCAAATGAAAGAATGTAGCATGCTTGGAAGAGAAGATGTTTGGTTTGGTAGCCAGCATAAGGGAACATTTTTTTTTCTTTCAGTTTGATTCCACCAACGTATCAGTCCCTAAGTTGATGTGTGTCCATTCTAATGATACTTTTAAGTTCCCATGATTTGCCACTGACACTACATTTATTCAAAGTCCCAGTCATCTGGGGGTGGGGGGCAGGGTGTCTGAATTTCTTTAGCCTATTACTACTAGTTCTAGCCACCACCATCATCAACTTTCTCAATCTTTATTATCACATTCATGATACCATCCCATGAGAATAGCTGTCTCCTTCATATACATCACCTATGGCCTACATACTTCTCTTTCCTTATGGAAGCCTCAGAATAAGCACAAGTTGACACTATTTTCTTTGCATTTGAGATGGAGAAATGATGGCTTAGCACTCAGAAAATTTAAATAGCCTGCTAAAAATCACACATCTACTACTTCAAGGCTGGAATTGCTTGATTTGAAAAGCTTGATTTTCCAGGGAAAATTTGCTTCTCCCATTCAATTCCAAGTCCTCTTGACTCTCACACATTGTCTGTGTCTCTAAGGTTCCAGTACATGCCATTTGTTAAATTCTTTTTTAACTCAATTCATTCTATACCTTCTTCTTGCAACAACCTTGGCCTGGCACTGACTTTTTGAATCAGCTGACATTGGTCAGTCCATACAGATCCAGTACAATCTTGAGGTTTTATGGATGTAGGTTCTGAAATTACTAGAAGACCCAGTCTCAAAGCAAACTCCTGGTCCTCTGGCTCTTACCGTCTTTCCACACCCTCTTCTGTAATGTTCCCTGAGCCTTAAGTGTCAAAACTGTATTATTGATACATCTGTTAGAAATGGGCTCCACAACTCTGCATTTTGATTTTTGTAGTTTCCCAGGATTGTCTCTTGCCATTGCAAAGAGAAGTTTCCTTACAAGGTACTAAACAAAAGGACACTTCACCTCAGGCCTCCTCCCAACTGGAGAAATATGAGAATGTAAGCCCAGATTAGTAAACTGAGGCTAATAAACTCACTTGAAGGGTACTTCCATCATCCCCATGTGATTTCTGTTGTCTGTAGTAAGAAACTTCTGTCTTAATTTTAACATAAAATATTTAAAGCTTAGAGAACCTTAAGGGGTGGACGCACTTCTTATAGTTCATATCTTGGCTTGCCAACTCCTTTGCAAAGCAATAGAAACTAAAAGACTTCCTCAAGATGAGTATGTTGATTGGGTACTTTGTGTTTGCATAATGTGAGCCACATCAGGGCCCAGGGCACTAACCCCTGCTTCTGAAACTCACTGCTAATAAGACAAAGAGTGACAGATCCAAGTTAAATCTCTGGCATCTCAAGGGGGAAAAAAAAGTCAGAAAAACATGCCTCACATTCTCTTCCCCTTGTCAGACAAATTGGTATTCTGCTGATCCTGTTTCTGAAATATCTTGCAATTCAAGCCATTAGAGGGAGAAAACACTTATTTGTCATGACTTCCCTAGGATGAGGAGATGTGCTCTGTCAAAGATGATTTTTCAGACGTAATCCATCCAAGTGCAGATTGCTATTTGTGTTAATTACTATGTGACAACTCAGATTTCTCCAGAGAGCCCCCTAATTTTCATGGCTTATTTAAAGCAAAAGAGGAACATGTCTACCCAGCAGTAAGTGGGATATGGGTCAAACATTTCTTTTGTTGGACCTCTGCCCTAAGTGGTTTGTAAGATGTTTATCTCAGACTGACCAAGTGTTGTTTGGTGTGGTCCAGCTTCTTCCTTGTAGCTTTTCTAAGCTGTCTTTTCTCTATATTGTAAAACCAAAATTGCTTTGAAAAGTGAACTCTTTCATCAGCATTTTTGAGGAGAAAAATGCCTGAACTGCCAAGTCTCTACTTAACCCTTTAGAGTGAAAGTTTCCATTATTTGCCTCAGTATTTATGCACTTCCTATCCCTTGTCAACAGAGTACTAAATTTTTCAATTAAAAACACATATAGAGAGAAAAGTATCAAAAGCATGTGACAACCAAAAATGTCTAGTATCTCATTAGAGAACTGAATTTCTATGCTGACAGTGTTGGGTAGCCTTCATATAGTTTCATGTCCAGTTTTAGGAATGACCATTTGGAGTTGGATAAACAGTTGGTCTTTTCTTCCATCTGAAGGAAAGATTATTTCTTCTACTCTCAGGAACTTATCATTCCTTGGTTGACTATACTTATGTATTTAGAATTGAGGCTTCCTACCACCTCTCCTCAACCCACCTCCCCTCCAACCCACATCCATTTGGACATTACTATTGTTTGTCTTTGTTCAGCTCAGGTTTAGGCAGTCATGCTGTTGAGATTTTATGGATGTAGGTTCTGAAATTACTAGAAGACCCAGTCTCAAAGCAAACTCCTGGTCCTCTGGCTCTTACCGTCTTTCCACACCCTCTTCTGTAATGCTCCCTGAGCCTTAAGTGTCAAAACTGTATTATTGATACATCTGTTAGAAATGGGCTCCACAACTCTGCATTTTGATTTTTGTAGTTTCCCAGGATTGTCTCTTGCCATTGCAAAGAGAAGTTTCCTTGATGAAAGGTAAGGACTACATTTACCTTCTTTCTGCAGTTGCTTTATCCATGTCTCCAAACAAGTAGTGGATTCAAGCTCTTACTCCCTCTCCTACTTATTATGAGAATCCATCAAGGAGTGATCCAAGTATGGTGAGAAACAAACATTCACACTGATTTTCTTCTTCCTTTGATTATTTGAGGGTGGGGGACAGAAGTTAAGAATAGGTACTAAATATCTAACATTTTTTTTTTCTGTTTTTCAGAAGAAAAAAGAACTGAAAATCAGGGTTAAGAAAACTCACACAATTAGTCTAAGAACATGCAGTTTGTAAATTATAGACTTAGAGTTTTAACTTGGGTCCCTCTGACCCAAGAGTCCTTATACCACAAATGCTGTAGTATCTGGGGAACACATTGTCCTCTTCACTTTGTCTCACTCTGTGAATCATTATCAAAGTGGTTTTCAAATAGATAATTAGATATTGTTCCTTTTTACCAATGAATTACTCAGAGAACACAGACATCACCTGCCTACTGCTTTGCAGAGCCAAGGAATCCTGAGTTGATCTAAGTGTTCGATACACTGTCTTTTCGGTATGGTACATTTGCTAATTTTATGTGTGTTCAAAAGATAGGTGCCTTGATCCTGGAGGACATAGGGATGGAGTGGAGGGGCTGGGGGGAAGGTGGGGCTGGGGGTGGGAGGGGGGAGGACAGGGGAACCCATGGCTGATGTATAAAATTTAAAACACATAATAATAAAGAAAAAAATTATTTATTAAAAAAAAGATATTGTCGCAAACTCATGCCACTTACACAGGAATGTGACTCAATTTTACTTTGAAGTCCAGTTTAGTGACTTACTCTCAGGGTGGTGAGCTAATAGGGAGGACTCAGACCTCCTCAGTCAGTTGCTTGAATTTTCCTATCATTTCTGTCTCTGGCTAAGTGGTCATGGCGGATCTGCCATGAGACATCAGGCTTCCAAGAAAGAAAAGGCTGAGTCCCATAGGGAACACTGAGAAGCAAACTGTTCGCCTATAATTCCTGAGCATGAAATATGAACTTTAGTGTTCCCAGAGTTCTCCTGTGGCTTATGTTTTTATTCTATCATATGCAATTAACTCACCTCTATTGATGTCTATTGTATTGATGTACAGTCTCTTGCTTTAGGGAAGCTCGAAGTGAAAATATACCACAATTAACCCAATGGAATGCCAGCAGAAATTGAGCTGTCAGTGTTCTACTGTTTCCTCATTCATTCATCCATTCACTTTGTCTACAAATGGATCTGGAAGCATATCCAGTACCAAGCTCTGTGGTAGTCAACTAAGAAAAAGCAATAAACAAATGCTATTGTGTCTCCACATGATTTAAAGTCCAAAGTAAAGAAGGAAATATGTTCAAATGCAGATGCTTTTTAGCGAGATTACAGCTTGTTTTATCACTCATATACTAAAAATACTATAAGCTGAAAATGAATTCTGTCTACCTGTCCTACCCTTAGCAATCACAGCATTTTATAAGTAGTTCACAGTCATGAACGGGTTGGGGATGTGCTGGCTGAAAGCTGAAGCACACTGTTACTGTAATACATTGCAAGAGAGGATCATAAACCACATCTCTGTCTTGAAAAAGATAAACATTCAACCTTCCATCTATAGTTTCTAGTAAGTGCATGTGACTTTCACACCACCAAAAAGTCTAAAGTAGAACAGAGGTAAGTCTAATTATCTTCCATATACGGTACACTACATGGAAAGAAAAAGCACACCAGGATAAAGTAGAAATGAAGAGTGGGAGAGAGCAATTATTTTAACCAGCACAGTGGGAGAAATCTTCATTAGGCTAGTTACTATCAGCTGGTGCTCCCTGAAGAAATACCAGCCCCAAATGAACAGAAATGTCTTTAGTGAGCAGGCCTTTAGAACTTTCAAGAAACAGCAACTAAACCATGGTGCCAGAACCAAAGGTACCATACAGAGTGACTCACCATGTGGAATGATGTACCATATGGAATGATGTAAGAAATGTTGTAAGACAGAGTAGATGAGGAGCTTTGCTTAAACTGGAAATAGGCTGGAGAATTTTCAGGAAGATTTGATCAAAGACTGGCATAATGGATGTCAATTAATACTTAATAGAATCACTGTGTCAGCCTTGTTGAGTTTAGCCAATAAAGGAGCCAGGGCTGAGTCAAGGATCATGCTTTAGAGGAACTATGGAAATCAAGTTCAGAAATGGCTATTAGTTTGACAAAGACAACAAGAAGGAATTATATGGATATTATCAAGTTGAGTCATGAGTGAGGTCAAGCCTTCATATCTCCTCCCTCCCTGCATCCACACTAAAACTGATGTTAGTCTTTGTGGATAACGTTTTTGGCAGTGGCCAGGAGTTGGAAGACTCAGTATGTGTTTTGTGTTCTTGATACAGGTCAACATGCCTGAATTAGCCGGCCTGAAGGGCATAAGAACATTGAGAGTTGTGTTATCTATGACACTGAAGGCAGCTAACCAGGAAGCATGAAGGCAGGAAGGACCCCCAGTGAGAGGAGAGCCAAGCTGGGCCCTAGAACCAAAGCAGCTCCACTATGCTCTAGATACCTGCAAAACGATGAAGTAGTTTGAAGTAATTTGTTCTATAGCATTTGCTAGCTGCTGTACATACTATAGAAGCCAAGTGAGCAGGTTAGCTACATGTGCATTTCAGAATTAAAAAAAGAAAAATCTGTTCTTCAAATTTTGCTTATTGCAGAACCAGACAATAAAGTCAATGACTGACTATGTGACTAACAATGAAGGCCAGAGAGGAGGTACCAGAATTTGAAGGAGTGGGGAAAGAAAACCCAACCATACAAAGTAAACCTGGGAGGACAGGAAGGAAAAGGCTAAGGAGGATTCAGTCCTGTCATTTATTGATAGAAAGTCCCAGATGTTACAGGTGCTTAAAAGTGTGAGAGGAGACAAGATGAGTGGTGAGTGGATGCATTTTTCTTCATGAATGTCTGACTCTATGAGACAAGGAAAGCCAGGCCAGAGGCTTTGCTGGGTACAGTAGTGCACAGCTTTAATCCCAGCACAGAGAGACACATGGGTTTTCATTTTTGAAAGAAGAAGAGATGGTATGAGGGTGACACAGTAAATATTTGAGGCTTCTTAAGGTAAAAAATATTTTTGTGGCTAAGGAAATCTATCATTACAGCAAAAAAAAAAAAAAAGTAAGCCAAAGGTAGGGTCTAAATGATGGAGGGTGGTTCTATTTTCCAGTAAAATTTTATAAAACAAGTATCCTGCACCAGGTTGGGAAGGGGGCTAAGGAAGTGGTTATGACAGATCTTGTAATCAAATTTGGGTAAAGAACCAAATAAAGGCATGGAGAATTAATACCCTGTTGCTTATATCAATTTGGTCATGTATATGTCTACCTGTGTATATATGTGTCTCTATGTCTATGTGTGGTGTGTAGTGATATATGTCTGTTTATGCTTATTTGTTGTGAGGGGTATATGTGTGTCTGTGCATGTCTGTGTTATATATATATATATATATGTGTGTGTGTGTGTGTGTGTGTGTGTGTGTGTGTTAGAGGCTGCAAGTATGTGTATATGTTGTAGTAGGTGTCTATATGTGTCTCTGTGTGTTGTGTGGTATGTGTGTGTCTGTGAGTGTCTATGTATTTCTGTATATTTGTGTGGCCTATATATGTGTGTATTGTAATGTGTATCAACATGTGTCTGTGTATGTCAGTGTTTGTTGCACAGTATGTGTGTGTCTCTGAGTATCTGTGTATCTCTGCATCTTATGTTTGTCTGCATGTGTTATGTGCACCTCCATATGCCTGTGTTTATCTGTTTGTCTGTCCATATTAAAACACCATATATTTCTTCAGTGTCACTAGCCAATGCTGGCACTTGTCCCTACTGCTTAACACCATTTCATTTTTCCAATATAGTAAGAACAAGCTATCCCATATTTTTAACTATAATTAGTAATCAATTTTTTGTTAGTGTGAAAATCATAAAAAGCATCTTATGGTCATGCCGACACAATATATTTTTTCTATATAATTTTTCCCACATCCTGGATTCTGCCACTGTGTTCATAGCTACCATATCTCTGGAAAGATGGAACTGTACAGAAGCCACGGGCACATGTCCTTGGAAGTCAGCCTTGCATGAGATGTAGATGTATGATGAACCTGGTACACTAGCTAGCCTTATGTGAAAATAAGATATGTGAGCTTGGTGTACATGCGTGGTCTATTCCTAGCTGTTATGCTGCCCCCGAGTAAGGCAGGTATGTCTTTGTGGTCTGAAACTAATTGTTTCATAGGGAAGGTTCTTAGAACACAAATGTAATAAGTATCAGAATATCTCAGGGCCATATTAAGACCTACTGTAATCTATTTATATCTGTGCGTATAGGGAGTGAATTCTTTAAAATGCATGGGTCCTGGTACTAATAAAAATATAAAACCACACAGTGGCTTGGATATTCCTTGTATAGCACTAGTTTGCAGACAGGCTTAAGGAAAGAGTGTCTGTGCCAACATGTTGCAGGAACAGAGGCTATTGAGTGTCTCATCTTGCCTCTAAAACCAAAAATGTGAATGTGAGCACTTGAAAAGAATTTTAAGAATTTCAAACAATAATAATATATTTATGTTAACAGTTACATTCTTATTAAAATTATGTACTTCATTTTTCAAAATCTTAAATTAAAAAAAACTGACAATAAGAAAATCATTTTACACTGATCCATATTATATAGGGGTTTTTTTGTTTTTTGTTTTGTTTTGTTTTTCTGAGACAGGGTCTCTCTGTATAGCTTTGCGCCTTTCCTGGAACTCACTCTCTAGACCAGGCTGGCCTCGAACTCACAGAGATCCATCAGCCTCTGCCTCCCGAGTGCTGGGACTAAAGGCGTGCGCCACCACTGCCCGGCATATTATATAGTTTTGTGATTATCTGATTTTGATGTTTGTGCCCACACACACATGTACACACACACACACACACACACACACACACACACACACACACACACACACACGCATACACACACACCATTCCCTATGGGCATTCTCAAAGACTGATATTTCTGTACTTTCCAAAAGGAACATCTGTAGCAAACAGCTCTAGAACAACGTGCTTAAAACCTCGGTGCTCCCTGACTTGATCTTCATTAGGTAGACTCTTCCCCAACAGTCATTGTTTCACCATATCTATAATAACTCATAAAGTATGCATGTGTCTGAGATGGCCCATTGTGGATTCCTGCACTTCTCCTGTATCAGTGACCTAGTTTATGGAGATAAAAAGAAAAAACTTACATGGTTGAGATATTCTGATTACATGCTAAGTTCTAAATTTTTTTCTAAGAACCTTCCTCAAACAAGGCAATGAAAAAAACAAAACAAAACGTTTTATCCGTTTTATAGATGAACGCGCTGAGGCACTCCAACTCCCAGCATATTCATTAGTAAACCAAAGTTGTATCCACCCCATAGTAAAAATAGGCACAATTCAATAACAGTCCAATTCAATAACAGTCCAAACACCAACTACTGTACCTGGCCCATGATGCATACTCGGGAAACATTTACTCCTTTTCTCTCTTCTCATGAGCTAACAGGTTTATCTCAACTAACACTTCAATTATGTTTACAATCTCCCAATTAAAAAAAAAAAGTCACCACTACTTTGGTGAGTTCTCCTATCTTCAGTGAGGAAATGAGGGAATATCTCCTGTACACCATCGATTAAGAGCTGTCTCCAGGAGAGATTTCCCCCAGTGTTCTGCCTGTCTCTGCCCTACCTGTGGGTGCATCATACTCTGGGGAGCAAGACCTCAGAGGTAGATCCCTAAGTCTTTTCAGAAGTAGTCCTGGTTGGAAAAAATTATGAGTGATGAAGGGATTGAAACAGTGAAGGAATTGCTGCACTAAGAGGAAATGAGAAGGCACCCAGGGTTACGTCTGCAGATATAACAAGCAATAATATAGCAAGCATCAGACCTTCACTGAATTGCATTCTAAGTATAATAACAATGTACACATTAAAAACCTCCACACATGCAGGAGAAAAATAATATAAAACTGAGGGACCTGTTACTCACAAGATAGGTACTGAGGTCTGGAGAAAGGGCTCAGCTATTAGAACATTTGCTGCTCTTCAGAAGACGGAGTCCAGCTCTAAGCACCCACATTGGCTGGCTCAGAACCACCTGAAATTCTAGCTCCAGAAGATCTGATGCCCCTTTCTAGTCTCTGCAGGTACACACACACACACACACACACACACACACACACACACACATAAATACTTGTTTTAAAAGAGCATGTACTAAGTTCTTGTTCTTGTAAACAGAGTTTTAGATTTGATACAGGAGAATGGGAGGGCATCCAGCCAGGGCCTCACACATGCCAGGGAGCTCTCTACCTCTTAGCTACACCACAACCCCTCTTGAAATGTTTTCTAAGCAATAAATACAATGTGTTTTTTTAATGGGATTATAATAAATTGCCACTATTTTCCCATGTAAAGAGATTCCAGAATGTTTATTGAACTAAGAGAAATATGTTTTGTTTACATATAGAAGGTAAAGTATGTATATATCAAAGTCTCTCCTTTTTATTTATTGTGTTTGTTTCTAGTATAATGAATTTGTATGTGAGTTTGTAAGACATGATGATTGATAATGATTTTTAACAGTGCAGTTCCCAACATATGGCTCTTCTAATTTCAAATCCTTAACAAAACTCCATAGCATAAGAAGGAACAAAGCATAAGAGGATCTGAGAAGGGTCTTTGTAGACCCAAGAAGCAGAAAATCATGATACTTACACAGGAGAGTGCTGCCTTGATGAAAGAATGGATGTAAGAACCTTGTGTCTACAGAACATTGAAAAGGAATTCTATTACCAGCTAAGAAGAGGAGACAGACAAGCCCATAAGTTCATGGCTTTTTGTTTGTTTGTTATTTTTTTGTTTTTAGAGACAGGATTTCTCTGTGTAGCTTTGCGGCTTTCCTGGATCTCACTCAGTAGACCAGGCTGGCCTCAAACTCACCAAGATCTGCCTGCCTCTGCCTCTGCCTTCCAAGTGCTGGGATTACAGGTGTGTGCCACCACTGCCAGGCTAGTTCATGGCTTTTGACAGGTTGACTTTGCCTATTAACTTTTTAATGTATAGCATGGAATTTACCATCTTAACTATTTCTCACACTCATCTATCTCTTGTCTTTTTTTTTGGATTGTGGAGAAATTACTCTTTTAAAATTAGTTTTGACAATTAGATACGTGCATAGAATGTGTTTTGCTTACATTCATTCCCACTGCTCTGTCTTATCCCTCACCCAACTCTTGCTGACTCAGCCTCTTATCTCCACATCTTTTTATGTTTGTGTAGGTAGCCACAGATTCTGTGTGTTCATGATTTTAACAGCCAGGCCATACTGAAAAGACATTTCGGAGGACTTTTTTTCCACCTTCCAGCTCTGACTATCCAGTTCAATTAGGGACAGGTGGTAGGGTTGGGGCTTTGATCAAGGTTATCTAGGACCAGAAACCATGATTCCTCTTCCCATGATATCTGTATAATTTTGTGGAACATTTACTGTTTCCAGACACCATAGATGATTTTTAGGCTAGAGAAACAAATAGAACAAATATAATCCACACTTTTGTGATATTAACATCCTAGTGACAATCAGTGAACCGATAACCAATAATACAAGTTTTGTAAAGCTCTGTGAACATGAAAAGACAGAAAATAGGGAATAACTGGTGGGTAAGGTATGTTTGGCAAGTTCTCCCAAGGGCATGCATGGTCCTTGAAGTCATCCACAGCACAAAGAAGAACTAGGCATGAGAGTATCAGAGAAGGATCCTTCCTGATGAAAGTAGCAAGTCATACTCCCAAGACTGGAGAGAGCTGGTTTGATGAGTGCACACAAGAGTCATATGCCTACAAATATTGAGTAATAATGGGAGTAATAGGGGCAGATGAAGAGGTAGATAGTGCTAGGTAATGCAGGTACCCCACCCTACTTTAGTTTAAGAAATCCAGGAAAAGTGTTAAAGATTCTAAGCAAAAAAGTGCTGTTACACATTTCATGTTTGTCACTTGGACTCTACCACACTGCTAATAATAATGATCATCAATCACTCTGTGTTTCAGACATAGTTTCTTATTCACTTATTGTTGATTCACTAATTCATGTTTTACAAGAGAAGTCCAAAGTTCGCCATCAAGTCACCCTAACCTTCAATAACAGTTGAGGTTGAAGCCCAGTTCCATCCTCCATGCAAAGACATTGAATGAATGATGGCATGAACAAGTAGACTTATCAAATCTTGGCTTATCAGAGACCCACCAGTACCCATATGCTCATAACCATGAAGCCTAATACCCCAAGGGTTTCTAAGAGACAAGACTCTTCCCTCTTAATGCAAGAATTTTTCAGCAAGATGGAGATGGAACTAAAATAAGACATGTACTTATTTCTAAGTGGCCCATCAAAAATCCAACATAGTTACAAATACCACCAGTCATTTATCACATTTGCCATCAATAATTAAATCTGGATAAGCTGGACATTTGCAGTTCTGTGAACCACTGTGTGTTCTGTAGTTGGTGCTTGGTCCCACTGTGGTCACAAAGAGGCAATTACTCTCTTTTCAGGCAGGAATAGATAGTCTGAACAAGGAATAACATTTTCTTTCCTAAAAGACAGAAGTAAAAATAAACACTCCCAATAGCAGATGACATCAGAACACACAGTAGCATTATGCAAATGTAAGAAGGTAGAAGCAAATGTCAAATGCTCAGAGGGAAGATTGTTTTACTGATGTGGAAAACCATGTTGCCCCAATGTCTAATAAGCTACTAAGCACTTGAATGTATGAAGAAGATCATAGCCTTAGGAAGATGATGTCTGGCTTTCCCTATTGACTTTGTTGTTCCTTTGTTCTTTTTTTTTTTTTTTGAGCTGAGGATCGAACCCAGGGCCTTGTGCTTGCTAGGCAAGTGTTGTTCTTTTTAAGAAGAAGAGATGTGCAACCAATTCCATTTTCTTATAAAACTGATCATTGGACATTGATTAAAAAAATAGCTGTTTATGAAAAGTGGATGTCTGATGTTATCAGATTACATTTTCTAAGTTTATTTTTTTTTTCAAAAAAAGGGTTTCTCTTTGTAGTTTTGGTGCCTGTCCTGGATCTCACTCTGTAGACCAAGCTGGCCTTGAACTCACAGAGATCCACCTGCCTCTGCCTCCCAAGTGCTGGGGTTAAAGGCATGTGCCACTAGTGCCCGGCTGAACATTTTCTAAGTTTTATTGAGAAGATAATGTGAAAAGCAAGATAAAGATTACAATTATATTCTATTTTGTGAATAATTAAAAAAGAATAGTGGCTTTTTTTTAACCCAATCATTTTCTTTCAACACTGATTATATAATGACACTTCCTACCTCATAACTATTATTGTCACCATGCTGGACACATAGTTCAATGGTCATCTTTTAACAGAATACTGTGCATGGACATAGTATACTTCCAAGAAGTCTCTCTTCAATTTAGTCAGATAGACTAATGATCCACAATACCTTTCCCAAGAATGAAATGCTTCTATTGGTTAGCTGCCCAAAGCATACTATCTAGTGAGCTCTGTGGTATCATGGGATAAACAGTCTTCATGACTTGTCTGTCATATTTCCAAGCATGTAAATCTGTCATCTTTCTTTCCATTCCCAAGCATCCCTGATACTAAAACCCCATCTAAACATTGGGTCTTATTTGGGCCCTGAAATAGTTGTATTTTATTCAACTTGTGTCAGTGACAGCTATTTTCTGAGGTTCACTGGGTCATAAATCTCTATTTGTCTCTCCTCTATTTTTCTTCTTCCTTTCCCTTTTTCTCCTCCTCCTCTCTTTCTGTCCCTCTGTTTATCTCTCCCTCTCACTGCACAATAGTCTGAGGATGGTTTCAAGAGTGAGTGTCTACAGAAATCATTTTGCTTGATGTGGCCCTTAAAGTTTCGTAGTGTCATATTCTGTTTATCATCAAAGTTATGTAAGCTTCCTAGATTCAAAGCAATAGGACTCATATGCTTTCTCCTGGTGCAGGCAGTGGGAATCAAAGTAGGGAATGTTTCAAAGTTACCACCTAGGATGACCTATTTACAAAATGCTTCCTTTTTTAAAATGTGCTATGGCATTAATTTTCCATTTCAGAATTATTTAAGAAAATAAAATCTTGAAAATACAGTTGGACAGGCAGTAGTGGTGCACACATTTAATCCCAGTACTCTGGAGGCAGAGGCACATGGATCTCTGAGTCATATGTCAGCATGGGCTGCAGAGTGAGTTCAAGAATGGTCAGGTATACACAGAGAAATGCTGTCTCAAAAAAAAAAAAGATAGAGAGAGAGGGGGGGTTAGAAAGAAAGAGAAAGAGAAGGAAGGAAGGAAGGAAGGAAGGAAGGAAGGAAGGAAGGAAGGAAGGAGGGAAGGAAGGAAGGGAGGAGAAATACATCTGGCCCTGTCTTCCCACCAATATAAGTTATAATTTCTTTGAAGTTTTTCTTACCTTTTTCTATTTATATATCTTTACATGGACAATGGATATGATTGCTTTGTATGTTTTTCACGAAAATGTCATCATGTTGTCTAAAACTTGTAATTCACATTAGTTTATATTTTAGAGCTCTCTCTATATCTGGGTATGGACTCACTCCCTCTAGCTTGCTATAGAGATCAAATGTATCCAGTTCCTAAATGCTGAGACCATTGGTTGACTGCCACATGCACTTACATTCATGAGAGTGTGCGAGATTTAAACTCAGGCCCTCACAGTTTTGCTGTGAGTACTTCACCCACTCATGCCCTCCTCTGTAATATTCTTATGATGACTTTGATCATGCTGGTACATGCCAGACAAGCATTGTATCACTGAACCACATCCCCAGACTACTCTGACTCTTTCATAAGGAATGAAACTGATTCATTAGAGCAGAGAAATTCAAGGTCTTACCTAATTATCACCTAAAGGCTCCACCCATAACCACCAAAACTTATATGGAAGTAAGTTTCAAGGTAAGTTTTGAAGAAACTCAAACATTCAACCCATTAGCATCTATGAATACAAGTAGATGCATTTTTATTAGACTTACTTGTTTGTGTGTAGTTGAATTTCTAAACTATCTAAATAGTGATAGCCACCAACCTTACCTTTCCAGCCCTGCAGCTACCAAAACTGAGCTACTTCTTGTCTTACTCAGGCCTTTATTGCCTTACTGTTCTGCCCTCTCATTGGCTCTTAGCCCAGCTACCTCACTTCCTTGTCACTACCTGTCTGTACAGACCTCCAGGGCTTGTGTCACCATGCTTGGCTGTTGCCTAGTGTGTCCTTGAACACACAGAGACCCTGCCTGCCACATGATTGGATTAAGGGCGAGTGCTGCCACTACCTGACTTCTATGTTTGCTTAAAAATGGCTGGCCTTTCCCCCCTTGATCTCCAGGCATGCTTTATTTATTAACATACAAATAAAATATCACCACATTTGTGTATGCATGGTTGCACAGATGTCATGGCTTGCACGTAAAAGTCAGAAAACAACTTGTGGGATATGAGTCAGCCATTGCATACCAGCAGTGCTGAAGAGCTGGGGAGCAGGGTCTTGGGAGGTTGGGAGTATGACCTGGCCTATGAATGACCTTGGAGATTGAAAGAGGACAGTTTGTTTATTGAAATGGCAGGGCAGGGGGAGGGGAGGAAAGAAGTCAAAGGAGGAAGTGGTTTAGCTGGGACTGGGACTCTCCATGCCTATCAGTCAGATTAGAAGACTGCTGGTCAGGTGATTTCTGAGAAGCCAGTTCTCTTGGGGGAACAGAAGCTTAACTGACTTTATCATGATATGGCCTTTGTCACTGTGGAAGTGAATAGGCCCAACCCTGATTCAGGAAGGGTGCAGCCCCACTCCTGCTGTGCTCTCTGAGAGAAGTACCATCCCTCATCTGGCTTGGGAATCCACAGTGGGAATCAGTCTTCTCCTTCCATTATGTGAGTCCCACTTAAACTCATGTTTTCAGGCATAGCAGCAAGCATCTTTACCCACCGAACCATCTCACTAGCCTTCAAATGTTTTCAGTATCTTGATACTGTACCATACTCTATAATTACCTCTTCATTTGTACAAGTGCACATGTGTGTGGTGTGCATGAATGTGTGTTTATATATATTCACATGTGTTTGCAGATGCTCTTGAATGTGTGTGCAAGTGTCTGTGAAGGATGGAGGTTATAGTGTAAACATCAAGTATATTCTTCAATCACTTGTTCCCTTAAGATTGAGCCAAGCAAGGTCTTTTTTTTTTTTTTTTTTTTTTTTGCTGCTGCTGTTGAATTTATTACAGGAAGTTGATTGCCAAGTTCTGTATGATACTTCCAATGTTACTAGGTGGTGCTGCAGGCGAAGTCAAGGGTTGGGGACCATTCAGGGTTTCTGCAGACAAGGTTCAAAGAGCCTCTGATGCCCTCCCTGAGATGTGGCCAGAACATCAGGTCTCTGGGCAGATGACATTCCTCACCCACAGGCTCTGGGCACCAGCTTCACAGCCAAGCGCACACAGGTGGGGCTGACTAAGCAGACCGATGCTGTGTATACAGGACGTGGCCTCGTCCCATCCAAAAGATTTATTTATTTATTTATTTATTTATTTATCATGTATACAGTGCTCTGTCTGCATGTGTCCCTGCAGGCCAGAAGAGGGCACCATATCTACATTACAGATGGTTGTGAGCCACCATGGGGTTGCTGGGAATTGAACTCAGGACCTCTGGAAGAGCCAGCAGTGCTCTTAACCTCTGAGCCATCTCTCCAGCCGCAAGGTCTATCATTAAATCAAGAGCTCTTCAATTTGACTTGTCTAGCAAGCCAGCTTGCTCTAGAGACCATCTGTCTCCACTTCCCAAATGCTGTGACTATGGGTGGCCTGCCACATCCAACTGAATTTATAAGAGTGTGGGAAATTCAAACTCAGGTCCTCACATCTTTGCAGCAAGTACTTCATCCACTGAACTGTCTCTCCTTTTATATTGATAACTGATCACTGGAGCAATTACATTATATAGGCTGTTTTCACTGCTTTAGATTAAAATGTGAGCTTTGGGTTGGTTAGATAACTGGCGAAAGGGAAAAGATCCAACACTCACAGTCAGACCCATTATGGTATGCTTAGATCCATCTGGGCATATTAAGGATGTCAATGAGGGACTGACTGAATGAAAATTAGATTTTAAATACTTTGTTCTTAAGCTGTCAATATTCTCCAGTGCAACTTCCATATCACACATTCTTCTGGGATAGAGACTGTTTTTATGTTTCTGAATGTTGGCAGGATCCTTTGTTCTATCTGTTCATTCATCTAAGCATACCTACAACATGATTTTATTTCTGATATACCATGGTCTAGACAATTTCCCAGATGCTAAAAATAAGCAGTAGATGAGCCCAAGCAGTCCTTGTAATCAGAGAGTTTACAGCATTTGAAAACAGAATTGTGGTGCTGGAGGGATGGTTAAGTGGTTAAAGAACTTGTTCTTACAAAGGACCCCCATGCTCAGTACCCAAATGGTGGCTCACAACCATCTATACTCCAGTTCCAGGAGATCCAATGCCCTCTCCTAGCTGCCATAGGCATGTACATACCTTCAGGCAAAACACACACACACACACACACACACACACACACACACACACACACACACATATATAATCTAAAAAGAGTTATAATTGCCAGTATACTACTGATCCCCCATAAGTAACCTATGGGTTATGAACCAAAATACATTACAGGAAGAATCTCTATTGCAGGTAATGACTGTGTTGGCCCTAGATGGTCTGAGTGGATCACTGTTTTTCATGCTACCAAAGTTCATTCATCTGAGGATAGACAGATTCTTTGTCATTGGGGTTTGAAGTATTCCACATAAGTGTTTTCTTATTGGTCAATTCATAATCATAATATACAGGTTAATCAATCCAAGTGATCATTGTCCCAAGCATGGTTTCTCAACCTGGATGTTAGTGACATGAGGTAGAAAAAATTATTAATGAGGACTATCCTGTGCCTTGGTCAAAACTGCTCCCAACTCAGACAATAGAGCTAGAGGCAAACAGATACAGGGACAAATAAAGGACTTCTCTGTTTTGACTGTGAGACCTTGAACAAGATGCTTAACAGCATCTATTATTATATCATGATACGCACAGCAAGTTGGTCACAGGATTTTACAAGAGTTTTGATAACTTTAGCCACTCAGTGAATCCTTATTATAATCTAGGTATTTTTTAAATGTTGTTCATGAACTCATGGAATAATCATAGAAATCTTATGAAGCAACTGTGATTATTTAGCTCCAACTCAGATATGGGAAACAAATAATGCAAATAACACACCAATGCAACAACAGTACTAAGCCAAAAATTTCAAAACTGAAGTCATAGAGTCTGACTCAATCTCTCATTACACACCACCATTTTTCTGATGGGAAAAGCGCTCTGCTGAAAGAACAGCCAATTTCAATCCTCTGAGTGGACCAGCAGCAGCTCATTGCCATGGGTGACCCCTCGATTCATAGGCAAAACCTTTAAGAAATATGGAAACACATTTAGGGCATTATTAAGAGTAACTAAGCAGGGTGGTAACCCCAGCACTTGTGAAACAGAGGCAGGTGGATCTCGGTGAGTTTGAGGTCAGCCTGTTCTACAAAGTGAGTTCCAGGACAGCCAGGGCTTTTACATAGAGAAACCCTGTCTCAAAAAATGAAAAATAAATAATAATAATAATAATAATAATAATAATAATAAGAAGAAGAAGAAGAAGAAGAAGAAGAAGAAGTAACTAAAGAATGTTTGGGGTTTGATGATAAACTTTGTAAACACAGAGATGAATCTAATCTGAGATCTGTGCTCCAGAGGCCAAAAATACAATCTGTGTTGCATGTCCTAAAGCTTTGTGGGTAGAGGGAATCACAGAGCACAGGGGATGACATGAGGACTGTGCAGTCTGGTAATAGAACCTGGAAAAAAGATCAAGTGCTCCAGAAACTGAGAGGAGACAGGAGGGCTGTGCACAGTGACAATGAATAGCAGAGCATCCTGCAGGCTGGTGGTGGAGGAAGAATGTTTGCTTGTCTCAGTCTCCTTATCACAGAATGGTGATACGGTAGTAGTCACATATCTAGACTCCATAAGAATTGAAGCAAATACATCAGAGAGCACTGGTAACAGGGCAGTGATCAATTATTCCATTCCCTGCAGCCTGTATCACTCTTGCTATAAAACTCTAAGTAGAGTGGGTCTGAAAACCATGAGCTCTTTTTTTTTTTTCTTAATGCCACTCTCCAATGTTTCCTTCTCCCACTACAGCCCTGAGAATAATGTTATTGCAAACACTGACCTCATAAAAATGCACAGAAAACCCTTTTCGTACACTGAAGCAATGCAAGGCAAAACAAAAATCCAAAAACGGCAAAACAATTCTCTTTCATGTTTCTCAAGTTCCACTGGGATTTCCCTTCCAAACGAAGATGTTCTATTTCTGTTTGGGGAAATAAAGATATTGAAAATAAGCAAGTTTCCCCTTAAGGTTCACTATTCAGTACCTCAGCAGTTTCTCCATTTTATTTTCTCATTTTCCCATCTATCATCTGACTTACACTCACTCTCCTCTATTCTCTTGCCAAGAATATGTTGAATACATTTACAGGGGAAAAAATAGCCTCTCAAGCCACAGCATTAAAACCAAAGAAAGATTGTTTGTCTCTTCGATTCTTTCATTCTGCCAATAATCACTGTATGCCTACTCGGTGCTTGCCTCCCTGTAGGCACCGAGCAGGCTTTGTTTTGTTTCATTTTGTTTCTTGTTAAATCTCTACTCTCATAAAGCTTCTAGTCTAGGAGTGGTGAAGATCAGAAAGATGAAATTAATAATAAATCAACAAATAAGTAACCAATTTCAAATGATAGCAAAGGCCATTAAGAGTTTCTTTTAGACAATTACAATCAAGAATGTAGGAATGGTGGAGTATTAAGAAATTTAATTCAACATTTTAAAGAATACAGGAGACAATATTATCAATCAATGAAGAAAGAGCAGCCACTATAAACGTTAATTTTTATTTCGACTTAAAAATATATGTGAATGGAATAAACTTACGTTTTGCTTATATTGTATTAAAATTTATTCACTTCACACAAAGATCTGTAAAGCTTTTATTACTGTTTAAATTTTAATTTTGTAGACGAGTTTTTTTTTTTTAAAAAAGAGTGTCTTTTAAAGAGCTCGACGGGAAGGGGGAGCTTCCTATGACTGGGGCAGGGCATGTAAGTCCTCTCGGCGGCAGAGATGGAATGGAAAGTAAGACTTAATGACAAACCATGGCAAGCAGAGGAACAGCACGTGACAGTTCTGAGGAAGAAGCTGCTGGAGTCCAGCTGGACAATTCTAGAGAAGGGAGAGCAAGGGTAATAGAGATAGAAAGAGCGGAGAAGTTCAGAAAGCAAATCACATGGCACCTCTTGAACCAACATAAAGACTTTGAATTCCATTTTTGCATAGATGTTTCCCTTGACACTTCCATATCCATATATGATACATTCTGGTTAGTGTCCCTCAGTCTCACCCCTGCAGCTTTTCTTCTTCCTTACAAACCTAGTTCCCACATTTACTAGTTTATTTTTTGTTTAGTGTCACTCAGAGTTTAACTAAGGGTATCTGTGTTACCTAGCAGTTAGAACTAACCATCAGATACCAATGGGGTCACCAATGGTTATAAAACTGAAAATTATGTCTCTCCCTCTCCCACAACCTGGTAGTTACCAAATGTTTACCAATTTTAAAATTAAATTAGTAGAAGATTGCAAAGGAACCCTAAAAGATGATAAAGGGATAGGCTTGGTCAGGTTTATATTTGAAGTTATTAGACGAACTCAAGTTCCTAATAAACAGCTGTCATAGACAGAACATGTTTGAGACTAGCATGTTTGAAGATTGTGCCAGAGTTGAAAGAGCCTGTGCTGAAGTGATCATAGATCATTAGGAAGACATGCTCAGATTTCAAATGACTTAGATTTGGTGGCACAGTCAAAGGATTTACATGGCAGAGAGCACGCAGATTGTGACAGTCATGGGACATAAAGAACATGAAATACTTCTGCCTGAGCAGTCACATGCATGAGTGCCATATTCTGAGATATGGAGAATACCAAAGAAGCAAGTTTCCAAGTTATGTGCAGAACATCTTCAGGTTGGATGGGAAGCCTGTGCATGCCCTATAGAGATGGTGACTACTCCTTGGGCTGCATCACCTGTGTTCACTGAGATGCTCTCTTAGCTTCTTCTCCTGTTGCCATGATAAAATAGTCTCACAGAAGCAACTTCAGGAAAATGGAGTTTATTGTGATTCACAGTCTACTGTTCCAGACTGTCAGTCACAGTGAGGAAGTCAAGGTAGCAGGGGTTGGAAGCAGCTGGTTACCTTGTAGTGAATTCTGCTGCTCAGTTTCCTTTCTTCTTTTCATATGAGCCAGAATAACAACCCAAGAAGTGGTTCTGCCTATAGCGGGCAGGTACTCCCACCTCTGTTAATACAAGAAAACTAATCCCCTACATGCATACGCAAGCAACCATCTTCTAGTAATTCTAGATCTCATTTCGACAAGTGGGATTAACCTCCAAAGATGTGCAAGATCCCCCTCTGTTATTCATGGACCCATGGGCACTTATGGCCATTAAGCACCATATATTCAGCTAGCATAGTGCTCAGTGAAAGTAAATGAGAAGCATCCCTATAGAAAACATAGTCACTCATAAGATAAGCATAACTAAATGAATTCTTAAAGTAGTAGAGGCATCTGTGTCACATGGAAAAACACCAAAGGAAGAGGCAAAGGGATCAATTTATAGGACGTTGAGAGATGTGGAGAAAACCAAGTTGGGTCTGAAGTAATGAATATTGGGTTTGTTGATGTGAAAAGAAGAGGGAAGAGATTATTCCAAAGCCAAGAATGGGGGACTAGTTTGGGAGATTTTAGGTTGCCCTGTGTGGGTAGTAGAAAAGACTAAGAGTTGGTTTAGTTTAGGAGGCCCCCAAGCAGTAGGACTGGGACCTGTCCTTGGTGCATGAGCTGGCTTTTCGAGACCTAGGGCCTATGCTGAGACACTTTGCTCAGCCTTGATGCAGGGGGGGTGGGGACTGGACTTGCCTCAGCTGGGCTGAATCCCCAGAGGAAACCTTGCCTTGGAGGAGGTAGGAATGGAGGGGGAGTTGAGGGGGAGGGCTGGGGGGTTGGAGGAGGGAGGAAAGGGGAATCCGTGACTGATATGTCAAATTAAATTAATTATAAAATAAAATTTCTTAAAGGAGTAAAAGTTAAAGCAAGAAAAAAAAAGAGTTGGTTTAGTAGTGGACAGTAGAAAAGACTAAGGCAGGGTTTAAAGAGTCCCAGGGACCTTAATCTGTGAAACATGAGGAAGAAGCCCTTAATGGTCAGAGCTATCCAAGGATATATTATTAATCTTATCCATCAGGAAGGCTGAAAAATCTAAATTCTGTATTGTGGGCCATCAAACTTGAGACTTGGGAGCACCACAGAGTAAAGGAAGCCAGAAGACTGACAGATGCAGAAGTCACTCACGCCTCACTGGGGATGCCTATGTCTTTTATTTAATTCACACTTTTAACAAATAAAATGAGGCCTATTGCACATCATGAAGAGTATCTGTTTTACTTGGAGTTTGTTGATTTAAACACCAATCTCCTCCAATGATATTCTTCAAATTGAGCCACAAGATTCATCATCACAGAGCCTAGCATAGGATTTGAAAAAACAAAATAGTATTTAAATTTTAATCTTACTAGACTAGTTTAGTGAACCTGGAAAACAATAACAATACTACTCACTTGCTATATGGTTAATCCTAGGAATTATTCATGTTATTATGGCCCATGCAATTCTCATAACAACCCATTCCACAAAGACATGGTGAACTTTACCTTCCCAAGAGCACATAAATTAGAACTGGAGACTGGACAGAATTTACTCCAAATTTCATGTTTTGAAATGAAACTAAGCTGTGACTATTTTCCATTTTTTCTATTCATTTTCTCTATCTATAATAACAGGCATGCCAAAATCTAGTATAGATAGATAGGTGCGCAAAAGTAAGCTAGCAATATGATTGTGGTGATATGAATGAGAATGTCCCCAAACACTACAGTACTTGCACACACACACACACACACACACACACACACACACACACACAGAGAGAGAGAGAGAGAGAGAGAGAGAGAGAGAGAGAGAGAGAGAGAGTTAGTGATACTATTTGAAGAGGTGGAACCATCTTGAGGGAGTAAGTATATCTATCACTGTGGGCAGCTTTGAGTACCCATAGCCTTGCCTCACTTCTGGTTCACTCTATCTGCTTTCTACTTGTTCCTCAGAATGTGCACTCTCAACTTCCTGTTCCTGACACTCGCTGCCATGTCTTCCTATGTAATGCATTCTCCTCCTCTGAAATCATAAACCAAAATAAACTCTTTTTTCCATCAGTTGTTAATTCAGTGACAAAAATGTTTGTATGGTAAATAAACAAACCATAAGTTCTTCCAAGCACAAGCCCAGGTGACTTTTTCATGCATGTATTCAAACTTCCATACATCTAATCAACACTTACTTGTCCTGATTTCATTAATAGCTAAGATTCCTTCACAGAGTGAAGCTCTGACTTTTGCCCCCTTTCATCCCATTGCCTGGATCATGACAAACAATCCAAACATCTCCATTTGACATAAAACGCTTTTAGACATGATCGCATATAGTCAACTCTCCCTTGCCTTGTTCTGCACAATTCTTGACATGAGCAGGGACAAAACAGAACTACCTGCCAATCAGCCAGTGAGCATGTGACTGTCCCACAGGTATTTCAGACCCATACCACTCATCTGATTTTCCCACAATCTTCATTGCTGCCTTCTCTGACAGTTGCAGGAACTGTACTATAGTTACAGCAGCAGCTACTATTCTTATTGCTATGGGAGTCACTGCTACAGTTGTAATCGTAGCTATCTTTCATTCATTTAAACACATTTATTGAGCAACTCTTGCTCTTAGTAAGCGAGGGAGCTATGAAGTACTTTGAGAAAAGGGGCGATATTATCTAACTTATATTTCAGAACTAGAATTCTTATAGTTATGCTGTGAACAGGGCAATAAAAAGACAAATCTGAAAGCAGAGGGACCAGTTAGGAGGTTATTGAAATGACCCAGATGGGACAGGATGGGGTCTCAGACCACTTTGGTACAGTGTAGGTGGCAGGAAGTGGTCAAATCAGCATCTGCTGTGAAGAGGGGGGCCATGTAAAAGGTCACTGGAACCACTGGAAAAAGAAATATAAAAGCTGAGGGTGACTGAAATCTTTGGTCTGAGAAAGCTGCACTTATGCCTAGCTAAATTAGGAGGTATATGAAAAGTAGCCCTTAGCCATCCATATATGTATCATCAGCTAGACAATAAAATGCACTAGATATTGGACTGAGTATTGGGAAAACACAGCTACAGAAGGCATCCTGTCTTCAGATCCTACCAACAAAGAAGTTGACGTGATTCTGTTATATATGTACCCAGGTAGGTGTCCAGGACACAGAAAAAGAACATCTGCAAAGAGAAGAACTCATAAGGGAGCAGTAGCTTCAAAGAATCTTGAAATTCATTGCAAGCCCTTGTAGTCGATAAAAATAGGGCTGCTGAGGTTGGTTAATTAATCAAAAGATTCAGTTAAAGAGAGGTTCATAAAAATGATGCATCTACACTTTAAACATTTTATATTAACTTAAAATTTTAAAATGTGTCTTCATTTGCTGAGGTTGAGATGTGCAGGCAAGGCCTGGGTTTGAGGATGAGCTCAGATTGATTACAGTTCCCCCTAGTCCTTTTTGCATAAATCACGCTCATAATGTATGGCTTCTGATTTTCTATATGAGTTTCTTGAAAGTAGGGTAAAAATGTAAAGACATTTGCAAAGCAACAGGAATATAGCCTTCTGGATATAATTTTTTATCTAATAATCTCTTTTTACTGATTATCATATTTTTTAAACCACCCACCTTCATCATGGCTTCTTGAAGCACTGACATTTGTTTTCATAGAAACATACCTCATTGTCCTCACATTTACATTTCATCATTTGCATAGTAATTAATAACATATAAAAATACCAAAAGAACTGTCACAAACAGAAGTAAATGTTTTGCAGGAAGCCTCAACTTTCCTCTTGGGAGCAGAGCTATGCAGTGTCATGAGAACAACCTAAGAACTCAGAACTGTCAAACATATTCCAGACAGTATCAGAATGTTTTATTATGAGTAGCTGGGTTTGTTTATCTGGAGCATGATTGGAAACAATTCATTTCAGAGACAACCTTGGAAATAAATATGACACTAGAAGGTTCTATACAGCCTCTTCTGCCCTCCCCCATCCATCCAGCTACCTATGCACCTTATGTAGATTCTAGAGCATGTTCACTGGGTATTATTTGTTTCAACATAAAAAGCACTCATAACAGACCTTTTTCAAGCCATCATCTGGGTATCAACTTACACAGAGAAAGCAGCATGAACTGGATCCTATTGCTATCTTCATTGGCTTATTTGCTATTTTTCTATCCTGTAAAAAGCTACCATGACCAAGACAACTTATAGAAGAAAGAGAATATCTAAGGCTTATGGTTTCAAAGGGCTAGAAACCATGATCATTACAGCAGATATGGCAGAGAGCATGGCAGCAGACAGGCAGTTGTGGCACTGGAGCACTGGTGCTGAGTGCTCACATCTTGACCAAGAGTAGGAAAGGGGAGGGGGATGGCACAAATCTTTTATAACCTCAAAACCCATACCCAGCGACATGCATCCTCCAACAAGTCCATACTCCTGATCCTTCCCAAGCAGTTCTATTCACTGGTGACCAAGTATTCAAACACATGAGCCTATGGAGACCATTCTTACTCAAGCTCTCACATTCCACTCCCTTGCCCCCTTAGGTTCATAGCCACATCATAATGAAAAATGCATTCTATTCCATTTCTAAAGTCCCTTATAGTCTTTCACAGTCTTAAAACAGTTTAGAATGTCCAAGTTTCTTCTGACATTGCTTCAAAGCAATCTCTTAGTTACATCCTTCTATAAAAAAAGAAAGCAGATTGCATACATCCAACATACAATGACACAGAATGTGCATTACCATTCCAAAGGGAGAAGTGGAGGCATAGTGTGGATGTACTGGAATGAAGGGAGGCTGAAATCCAGCAGAGCAATTTCTTAATCCTGCAATTGCATGTCTGATGTCAAAGGATTCAGCTTTACCAGCTGCAACATATTTCTCTCTCCTGGGCTGGTTCCAGTGCCAGCATGCAGCTCTCATTGGAAGATGTTTCAGGGCTCTGGCATCTTCAACATTTGGGTCTCCAGTGAAATCCAGATTTCACATTCCCAGCTTCCTGCCATGGCTTCATAGGGCCCCTACACAAGGACTTCCCCAGCACACACCTGCCTGTCGTTCTCTGTGGAACAAGATTCTAGAACTCCTTTACTTGTATAACCTTCATAACTCTAAATCCATAAATATTTGACAGCATTGCCAGGTCCAAGTGCCTGCTTGGATTGGAGCTTGCTCTCTCCCTGCTCCCCATCCCACCCCCATGAGAATCATCACATTTGCAAGAGCTTTCCTCTGTTGCTGTTGTTTAGGAACAAAAAAATTCCTCAAACTGTTCCCTTTTACAAGTTGGAAACTTAGCTGGGTGGGGTCCTGAGGGTACTCCTCACTCTGATTCCATTCTGAATCAGGCCTTTCTTTTATCTTTGTATCCCTTTCAGCCCAAACTTTGGCCCCAACATTATATATCCTGGTGCTCCTTTTCTCCTCACACTGTAGATTTTGCATTTTGTTTTGTTTCACTTGTTCTTTCTCATTGTAGACCTGCATAAGAATAATTACAAATAACCATACAACAGAGGCAATAGTAATCTGTTTTGAAGTCTTTTCATCTAAGGAATTAGTCCAATACTTTTCAATTCAGCCTCAGGCAGAGTCTTAGGACAAGGCCAGAAAGCAGCCACTTTCTTCGTCAAAATATCATGAGTTGTCTCCATCCCGATCACAGTTTCTCTGTGACACCCCTTGAGCTGAGTGGGTCTCTAGAGTCCCCCATTGCTCTCAGCACTACTGTCTTCAAAACTCATAATAGGATGGTTCGATAAGCTCTACCTCATTCAACCACTTTCCTACTCCCAAGTCTCAAATTCTTCTACATTCCTCCAAAGTTGGAACATGCCCTGCAATGGCAATAGCCACACTTCCTGGTATTAAATTCTGTCTTAGTTACTTTTCTGTTTCTTTGATAAGTCACCATAAAATTATAGAAACAAGTTACAAAAGAAAGGGTTTACTGATAGGTATCAGTTTCAGAGGCAGTGAGTTTACAACATGGCAGCACATCTGCAGGCATGCGCTAGATGAGTGCTCACATTTTGATCTACAAGTAGGAGGCAGAGAGAGAAAGAGACAGAGAGAGAAAGAGAGAGAGAGAGAGAGAGAGAGAGAGAGAGAGAGAGAGAGAGAGAGAGAGAAGCACTAGATATGGCATGATTCTTTTTAAAACTCAAAGTCTGTGATGTACCACTTTCTACCAGTTGGATACCAAGTATTCAATCATACAAACCTATGCAGGCCATTCTATTTCAACCCACCACAATTGGTCATAATAGTAATGTTCCAAATCTTTCCTTCCAGTTTCCTTTATTAATTCTTTATCTGCATAGACCAAGCATTCCAGGCCAGGGGTTCTCTCTGCTTTTCTGTACTGGGACAAATAACAAACTGCTTCAGATTTGTGTGGCCCATACAGTTTCTGCTGTAGCTTCCCAGCTCTGCTACTGTGTTACAAAAACAGCCATAGGTCGGGTATAAATAAATGAGCATGGTTCAGTAAAACTTTACTCAGAAAAATTGGTGATGGACCAAATGTATATCAGGTAACACAGTTGGAGATTCTTGTTTTAAATAAAAGAAATACCCATAGTCTCTTAATGCTTATTGTCTTACATTATATTAAGACAGACCCTAAAATTCTGTGGCTCCTAAAATGTAATTCTGTTTCTTACATGATGCCCAGAGTGGTTGCTCTGGAAAGGGGCAATGCTCTTCTCATCATTGGTTCAGTGAGTGATTTGGCCTTTTTCTCATCTTTTGGTTCATATCACCCCTACTAGGCAGATTCCAAAGTCATTCAGAAACCAACAAACATGAGAAATTACATAGCAAAGCTAAAGATGTGAAGAGCATCACAGCTTATTAAATACTGTTGTCTAATATGCACCATACAAACTAGATAGAATTTTAATAAAAGATGTAAGTAGGGGATATTAAAAAATTTAGTGATGAGTGAAAAACAAATGTGGATCTGAATAAGAGGAAGATGTCTAGAGTAGAATACAGAAAATAAACAGTGACTAGTAGGACATTGGCACATTTGTGCAAGCCTGTAGAAAACAAGAGAATGCTGAAGACTGGATATATTTTGAATAGTCAACAATGGACAAATAACAACAAACATTTCACATTGGTATAGGGGTCACTAGTTTCCCTGGGACAACTACAGTATTTGATGGAATTAAGATAGTAGTTAGTTGTTTCCCAGAGTCAGGATGCTCCTGTGATTCTGTGGGCTGGAATCCCGTTATTTACCTCTTCTTCCTTTGTGAGTGTACAAATAACTCAATCTCACTTTAAAATAAATGCTATCTTTATTTTTGACTGCCAAAAAAATAAAATAAAACACAGGTGTAGATATAACTGCCTTGTTAAATAAGAAACACAGAGCCAAATACAGAGTTTATAACCAAGAGGTCAGAGCAATAGCTGAGAGCTGAAAACCTTACCCTTCACTGCTGCTCTGTCTTTTCTCTCCACAAGAGAGCTACTTCCTGTGTCCTGTCTTTTTTATAGACTTTCTGTTCTGCTTTCTCATTGGTTGTAAAGCCAGCCACATGACCTCCTTGTCACTGCCTGTCGATACAGACCTCCACGTCTTCTATGGTTGGTATTGAGAAAGTCATGTGTCTGTCATGCTGGCTGTGTCCTTGAACACACAGAGATCTACCTGCTCTGCCTCTGAAGTGCTGGCATTAAAGGTGTGCACCACCACCGCCCAGCTTCTGCTATGGCTTGCTCTGACCCCAAGGCAACTTTATTAACATACAAATAAAATCACATTTCAATACTAATAAATATCACTATACACAGGCATCCATATGAAAAGAAGAACATGGAAAGGAGAGGGGAAGCCATAAGGATCTCATGTCACAGGTAAGCAGAGTTTGCAAACAAAGATATGATAGAGGAGAAAGAGCATTGAACTTGGAGTCTAAAGCCTAAATGTAAGTCTTGACTCCACAATAAAAAACTGTCAGTTGGTGTCAATCACTTCTCGCTTAGATCCAGACTCCTGGTTCTTCACAAATAGGAGTGAAGAAGTTAGGAGATTCTTCTTGCAGCTCTACTTCTCAAGTGATTGGAAAACATTAAAAAACAACAGGAATCCATTTTAAATCTCTGCCACCTGCAATCTTGGAAAGGGTCTACTTACAATGCAGGAAGGCTCAAGTGGTAACTGGGGGCTAAAATGAGAAATCAGTACATGTTCTACCTGCACATGCCCTGCTGTATCCTGGAAGTAAGAATAAGTATGCTCCTGTAAATGCACCAGAGGGAACCTCCATTTCCACTGATAATAATGTTCATTAATTTATTCAACTTGCTTGCTCTATTTTTTTCTATTGTCCAGAATCCATCAAATTATTCTGCCTTCCCACAAGAATTGCTGATAGCCACTGATCGATTACTTTGTTTACAAAGGCTTGCAGTGCCCTGGTTTTAAGCTAAAATTAAAATGGGAGGAAAAAGAAGCCTAAAGTTACCCTGCAGCAATCAGGAAATTAATCGTTGGCTTCCAAAGCGTTCTTGAGGCTGAGATTAAAAAGTCTCAGCCCCCAAAGGATCACAGCATATAAGGGTCTCCATTCACCGCTAGAAAAATTATTTCAAGGCTTCAAATAAAAGCAAAGCAAACACTTTTCCTGGCAACCGCTCTCAAACAGTCTGCAGTGCACTCAGGCAGGACTCTGATGAGCACCTTAGATGGTGCTTACACAAAACAGAGCTGTTTGGAAGCCATTTTGATAAATGGCACTTTCCTCCAAGCCATGGCTGAACACGCAGGTGATGTCACTTCTAAGTGTATCTAAATTGCCCATCACAATTAAGGTGTCACTTAAGCTCCAGGAATGCTCTGTCTGATTCTGAAAGAGGGAGCTGCTTTAAAAAAAAAAAAAAAAAAAAGTAGGTCTTGTGCAGACATGTAATAGAAGTAAGAGGACATTTCTAGTCACACTTAAATACTTGACTCTACCTCTCTATCTATCACACATATACCTCCTGAATTGTATCAACCATTAGAGAAATTGTAAGTATAGAACAAGTCAGAGGAGTCCACCCAGATTTTCTGAGATTTGGGGGTTTATTCAGGTTTTCTGGATTTGGAATTCTGGGGGTCTTGTATCTGAAAGACAATGTGAATTAGATTTTTTACTACATCAAAAAAATATATAATCAGGAGTGACAGCTTTGTTGAAGGCCAGGAAGCTAAGATATCCAAAGAAAAGAGGACAAAATCGATGTTCCTGAATTGTAGGGCATAGCAGATTTGCTGTAACTCTGTGTTAGTCTTGAATCCCAGCTCAGCCAGCTTCTAGCTTTGTAATCTAAGAAAAGCCCCCTCAACGGACCTCTGAATCCTTGACTCTGTACTGGTGATGAGAATGGCATGTCTGCTGTGAGTCTTACAGGGTCTATCTGTGTCTGGGACACTATAGAAGCTCTGTGTATTCAAATCCTTAGCAGCTAGCTATTCTTCTGGCCAACAAACCTCTGGAGAGTCTGGTTCCTGGGTATCCTCTCTTAGTCTCTGCATTTTCTCCATAGACGCATATAAGTCGTACTAATTACCATGCACTGGGATCAAGCCTGTGAACTTGCTTGATTTCTGATGTTTACAGAAATCACTTCAGGTGTTGATGCAAGCTCTTCCCTCACAGTCAGCACAGGACCCTGGTCTTGGAGTTAAGAGCATTAATAAGTTATAAAAAGCTAAATAGCAACAAGGTTCCAGGGAACATTGGAGGTAAGCTCAGTCCAACCTCGGGGAATCTTCATCAAGGGAGGTATCCTAGTAGTTAAACAATGCCTAACACAGCTTAATACGTAACTAAAACTTATGAGCAAAACAAGAAAACCAAAAACTTATATACTGTTTCCAGAGAGTGACACAAGGTGCATGGCTCTATATGGAGTAAAGGATTGGCTATTTATAAAATTTGAGAGGAATGTAGATAGAAATATGGAGGAGAATATGTGTTTGACATGAATATTAGGGAAACAGATTACCAGAAGGAGTAAGGCTGATGATCATGAAGTGAGGGGTAGAATATTAAATTAGAAAATAAAGTGCCATATTAATGTATATTTTTATTAGCATTATTATTCTTTATTTTTGGTTAGCATAGAGGAAACAGGGTTCACTATGGCATTTTCACACTTAGCTATCATCAAAGTACCACTTTGGAAAGCAAATTCAACATATCTAATGTTTTCCTCTGATAAAGATTTTAAAAGTGAAGCTAATAGAATTTTTATGACTGGTGAGGGGATATAGGATATGATATTGATGGTGAGTCATACTTCTGTGTGCTTACTGTGTGGTACCAGTTTCAAGATCTTTGTAAATATGATGAAGTTTATAGGAAACAACAGGTTTAGAAATAGTGAAAAACCTATACTTTGGGTATACTGAAATTCTGTGGAAGATGTTTTAAAGAGCTTGCATCAACACCCCAAGTGAATTCTGTAAACATCAGAAATCAAGCAAGTTAGGAGAAGCACTGAACAATCTCCCTGGTCATGAGACTGCAGACATTGTCTTGTCAATCATCACAATTTCCAGATCCTCAGAGAGTTGAATAGAAAGTGTCGGTATAAAAAGTACTACATGAGGCCAAACCAGGAGGGTATGGTGATATATTAGAAAAGAAGCATATAGAAGAAACTGGGAACAACAAAGGAGGAAGTACAGCTAGCTGATAAGATGGCCATGTAGATAGGAGAGCCTAGAATAAGGCTACCTGAGGAGAAGGAAGGATAAAGAGCTTTAGCTTAATGTAGAATCATTTACACACCTTAAGCTTTTGCTGCTAATGGTAAATTTGGCAACCAAGTGCAAATCTATGCAGAAGTCATATGTAGTCACATAACAACCATCCACTGGGTTATATCCTTGCAGACTGGACAGCTCTCCTGGGTTTGACAACTAGCCTTGGTATTAGAGCTTTCAGCCTGATTGTGTTGTCAGCCTTGACTCACAGTGCTGTCAAAGGACCAGGAAGCTTAGAGCTCAATGTGGGACTCTTCCATGCACACTGGTGATATTTTCTATTGCTTTCAACCACAAATTCTAAATTTATATGGCTCCTTTGGACTTTTCTCTCCTGTCTTTCTTCTTATAGCCTATGTGGGCTTTATTGCAAGACTTGAAGGTTTACACTAATTAAGAGTGAATTAGAAATAGTCAAGCCTAGGACAGGAACATGTTTGGATGTAGGCTACAGTTCAAATTATAATATGGGCATCAAGTACAGTATGCAACATGTGATCAAAAATAAGAAAGTAGAAGGAATGATTGGGCTCTCTTATTTCTTTATTCCAGTTCTCTTTCCAGATTTTCTGACCCTGACTTCTGTCTTCATCCTCCATCATGTTCTGTACACTTCTCCAAACCCAATATAACTCATTTTTTTTTAAGCTCTGGCATCATTTTCCCAAGGCCAATTGCACTTCCCATTCATCTATTGTATTTCACCAATGACCTCTGAAAATACATACCTCACTCATTCAATTCCAGTCTTGAAGATGATGTTGTAAATGCTGGTTGCCATGGTCGGAATTTCTATCTAATCCCCTTTAGCACCATAAGCCAAATTCAAAGGGTGTTCCAAAGGACCTGACAAACATGTGGTCAATTCAGGATGTTCCCCACAGCCAACACGTAGATCAACAGGTGGTATTTGATTCATGAGAGGAGTACTAGCTATATTATCCATGTCAAATATGAGACCTTCTATCTTGGATGACAAAACCAACAAATCAGCATGAGCAGGAGTGTGACAAACAGCTCACACAGATCTAATTCCAGCTAACTGGTTTTCAGTGCTGCAAGTGGAGCAGGACAAAGGCAAAAACATAGAGCATTTATCTTAAATTCAGACTTATTTAGCATCTCAGGAAGTGGGAAATGCCCCTGATCATGGGAGGGTGAGGAACCTTAGAATCATGAAGAGCGAGAAAGCAGACCCTAGTCCTTACTCTACTGGCTTGTGTCTATGAGAAAATTCCTTAAATTCTCTACATTATCAGCTCCTCATTCCAGAAACAGAGAAGGAAATGCTTCTCATTGCTACTGTTATCTCTTATGGGGAGCCTCGGCTCCAGCCATAGTGCTTCTCAAATGTCCATTTGTTTTTAGTCACTGTGATATTAAAGGAAGAAGTGTCCTGAAAATTAAAATTTTATGTAATGGAGATGTTTTCTGTAATAAGGAAGATTTACTGCACTTCAAGCAGCTAACTGGACTGGAACTCGGGATATCTAATATTAATATCAATTTTAATATTAATAATTATAATAGCAGATATGAATTGAATGCTGAACTTTGAAGTTACTCATATAGTTTAATAAGTGATTAACTTTATTCAAAATCAGAGAAAGAAGGCAGAGGGCAATGCTTCAGTCCCCAACTATGCTTTATATATAAAAACGTGCAGTAATTCTTTGCATATGGTTGCAAGCTTCTTACTTTCAACCTACACTGGTAATGGCAGGTGCTTCCAGAAAGCTAAAAGAAAGAAAAGACTTGCTCTCCTCCACCCCTTTCTCTCCACAAGCCATCCTAATTAACTTAGTTTCTTTGGTGTCCTTTTGGAATCCCTACATCAAGAATAAAACAATTGCTAAAATCGCATTGTTTTTTTCTTCATTTTTATATAAAAGACATCATGCCATGTGACCTATTTATGAAGACTTTACATTCTACAAATAACTCCACGTGATATCTGAATAATGATTACCTGAGTATGGAAGATAGTTGTATAGCTGGGTCTGTTTGAGGGGCCCTGGTAGTGTGTTCAGGATCTATCCCTGGTGCATGGGATGACTTTCTGGAACCCATTACCTGTGGTCAGACACTCTTCTCACCCCTGATAAAGTGGGGAAGGGCTTGGTCCTGCCCCAACTGAATGTACCAGGCTTAGCTGTCCTCCCGTGGGAGAACTTACTCTGTTGGAGGAGGAGAGCAGGAAGGGGGAAGCAGGAGGAGGGATGAGAGGGGAATCTGTGATTGGTATGTAACATGAATAAAAAAAATTTAAAAAGAAAGTCACATAATTCATTAAATTGTGTCCTATCAATGGACATTTAAGTAGTTTATCAACTCAAGTTACCAAAAAGGGCAACCATGAATAATTAGGTATATAGTCATATACATATGCTCATTTACATGATCAGTTTTCTCTCTCAGATAAATTTCCAGAGGTAGAATTTCTGGACAAAAAGTCATGAAAGCTTAGCATTTTGATCAATGATGGCACTCATATGTCATTCCAATGTACATGCTCACATGCTCTCTCTGAAAGGATTGCTCTCACCACTGAAATTTCATTTTCATTTTCTTTAAGACTACACAAATTACAGTTTGTTGTTATCAAGACAATAGGTATAAAATGTCTTCCATGTGAGTGGTGTTTTCCTAGGTTGAAGAACCTTTTAAAGTCCTTATTAGTGAGGACTTGTGCATTAGGATTCTTCTTGCTCTACAAATGGACTGAAAGGTAGTCCCCTTAATTCTAATTTCTACTTAGTAATGGAAAGAATTTAATTTTTATTAATTTTTTTCTAGATTTCTAGCAATAAAGGTTCTAAGGTAGTTCTTGCACTTTGAGACTTACATTTGGAGGATGGTAAGTGAATGGGGGGCTGAGGCTGGTGGGGAGTAGGAGGAGGGATGGGAGGGGAATTTGTGGTTGGTATGTAAAATGAAAAAAAAATTCTCAAATTAAAAAAAAGACTTATATCTGGTCTTTTATCAGCCTGGAGTCTGCCATATACCTCCTCAAGTGGCCTGAAGTTTCACAACTGAGTAGGGTGTTCATCTAAACACTACCTTCTTTTATCTGTCTATGAGGGTATTATTTTTTCTAATTTAACTTTTAATTTAATTTCACTTTGTGTATTTTACATGATGCATCTCTATCATCCTCATCTCCCCATTCCTTCCCATCCACCTTCTTCCCCTGCAACCTTCCTCTGAAGATAAAATAAATAAAATTTAAAAGAAAAGTAAAGAAAAATCTCACTGTGCAAGCTGTAGTGCGACACAGTGAGTCACACAGGACACCCTTTAGTCCATGTATCTTCACTTGCAAGTATTCATTGCAATGAGTCACCAGCTTTGTTCAAGATCTCTGGTTTCTGCTACACTATTGATACTGGGCCCTCACTGAAACTCCTCTTGGATATCTTTTTGTTGTACTATGTCATGGAGATCTTGAAACTTTGGATCTGCAGGACCAACTCCTTCACATGTTCCAGCAGATCACAGATGGGGTGGATATTGGGCTGAGCCCACTCATAGCCCTGGTTCTGGGCCTGGGAGGCTGCTGGGTTGGTCAGCCTACTAGCTCTCCTTCATCTTCAACACCAGAATGAGCTCTCCAACACCACTCAGGCTAGTTCAGGCTATGCAGTATGCAGCAAGGGGTGGGGCTGGTTCTCCTGCTCTCATGCCCTCTGGCAGCTCACCCATATCTATACCAGTAGGGCCAACTCTATTGTGTTGTCCAGGTAAGGAGCAGGGTTAGCTTTCTTGCCTGCCACATGTGGTGAGGTGTTCAGGTAAGGAGGGCATCTTACCTTTGCCACCACGTGGCAGACAAGGGGTGCTGTGCTAGCTCTCCCACTCTCCTGACCTCAGTTCAGGCTCACACATGCCCCCACCATCAGGGTCAGTGCTACTATGCTGCCCAGGGCAGGTGCAGAGTCTGCTCTCTCAAGTACAGCAGCTAGATAGAGGCAGGGCCAGCTCACCAGTTCTCATGACCTCAGTTCTAGCTCTCCTAGATAGCCACAGATAGTGAGGGGCAGGGGAGAGGGCATTCCCCTCCTTGCTCACACCAGCTATCTCATGGCAGATGAGGGGCTGGGTCAGATCTCCCATGCTCACATTCTCAGGGCTGGATGACCTGTACCCCTTTAGCTCTATTGTACTCCCCAGGCAAGGTGCAGAGCCTGCTCTCCCTGGTGCTGTGGCTGGTGAGGGGCTAAGTCAGCTCTCCAGCTTGCAGCAGGTGGCTAGGAACAAGGTGGGTAGGGCATATTTTCCCTTGCCCATGCCACCCCTTGGCAGATGAGGTGGGCAGGACCAATTCTGCCACTCTCACGCCCGCAGGGCCAGCTTGCCCACACCCCTGCCAACAGGGTCAACTGTGTCATGCTGTTCAGACAAGTGCAGGATCTTCTCTCCAGAGTGCTACAGCAGGTGATGGACAGAATCAGTTCGCCCTAGTGTTGCAGCCAGTGAGGGATGGGCCCAACTCTGTACAGCCCTGTCCTCTGCCCTTGGTGGTAACAGAAGCCATGGACATCAACACAGACCACAGTTGTGGCAGGGCCGTGGACCCAGACACTGCTTTGGGCAGCAGCTAAGGCCCTGACACCATTGCCCAGGGTGGCAGGCCACCTACCTCAGCTCACTCACTGCTCACTGCCTTCACCTCTTTGGATCTGCCTCTGTCCACAGGACATGAACCATTTCCTCTCTCTCTCTCTCTCTCTCTCTCTCTCTCTCTCTCTCTCTCTCTCTCTTTGTCTCTCTCTCTCTCCCATACCCCACCACACATCTGCTAACCATAATAGAGCCTGAACACAGGCACCTCAAGACAGGCTCCTGTACTGTATTCTCCTCCTGACCTGGGGATGGAGAGCCCTGGGCTGGCATGTGGATCTCTGTCTCCCACTTAGTCTTACTCATCATTATTATTTAAAGGTTAACCTATGAATGTGGAGATGGTACCAGCAGTTATGTGCTAGCCTCGAGAGCACAATGACCTGAGTTTTATCACTGGAACAGATGTGAAAATGTATGGCATGGTGGAGCCCACTTGCAAGAACAGCACTGAGGATATGGGGACAAGAGGATCACTGGAATAGAACTGGATCAGTCTGGCCTAATTGCCCATCTGGAGGCTAATGAACTAACCTGTCTTAAGAGAACACCATTTCTAAAGATTATACATGCAATTGTTTTCTGGCTACCACACACACATGCACACTCACACCCACACACATGTGTACTCACCACACAAACGCACCCATATATAAAAATTGCACATACATACAAGTATAAGATAAAGAAATAAAAATGAATTTGACCCCAAAGTACTCAATATTGTCTTTCTCTGTTTCACTTCCAACCACAGAAATCCCTCATCTACTTTATTTATTTGTATTTTATTAATTTTATAATACATGTATTTACTGATTATTTTCTGTCTTTCCTACTATACAATATTTGAAAAAAGTACAGCTGTTTTGTCTGATTCACAACTTTACTTCCAGTACTTATAAATACCTGACATATGGTAGGCATGCAGCAAACAATTGTTGAATGAATAATAAAATAATTCTAATACATTAATAGTTCTATTATTTCTATATTTAAATCTTTAATCTTTTATATTTAAAAAAAAGATTTATTTTACTCTTAATTGTGTGTGTGTGTGTGTGTGTGTGTGTGTGTGTGTGTGTGTGTGTGAGAGAGAGAGAGAGAGAGAGAAAGTATACATGAGTGTAGGTCACCAAAGAGGCCAAAAGTTTCCCTGGATTTACAGGGGTTCTGAGCCACCAAACATGGGAGCTGGGACATGAACTTGGGACCTCTGCAGGAGCAGTACATATTCTTAAATGCTGAGCCATTTTCAGCCCCTCTTCTAATTTTATAAGAGTCTGAAATAAGAATTGCTGATCCAATCTAGAATTCTAGATGTTATACTATACTAATTGTTCTAATGCTTCTAAATAGTCTGCATTTTCACAACTAATTTAAGAGTGACATCTTTGAACAAAATTGTATGTATTTCAGAACTCCATATATTCCTAATTTATTATAACTTAGTCCTCAGAAAAGTTTCAGTAAGTACTCTCATTCCAATTCTACAGATGGGAAGTCTGATTGACTCCCATGCCAGGAAGCAACAGAATCATGAGTAACTTACATACAGAATTTTAATCCGCCATCTAACCTCTGGCGCTGACATGGAAGCTGCTGTAACATGGTTAAGACAGGGTATGTCCCTTGTGTGTTGCCCTTTTTAGAAGCAAGCTATACACTGCCTCACATTGCAGATCAATAGAAATACAGAGACATGGAGGATGACCCAGTTACATGCCAGAGAGTCGCAGAAACTACCATTGTTTCTTCCTTAACAGAACAAAATAAGTTATGCCTGGTCCTTAGGGGCCAGAATAGCCCATCTGGAAACTAAATTTTATCTAAACATAATGGAAAGCCAAGCCTTTCAGGGATGAAACTCTACAAATTCAAATATTCTTGGTCAGATAATTTCAAGTAAAAGTTCTTTAGACTTTAAGGTTTTAGCCAAGAAGAAAAGGGCATCCTGTAATTACTGTTCATGTAATGAACACATTTCTTGGATGAATCGCTCACATCCATAACCATAATTACATTCACTGAGAAAAGGCAATGTAGCTCATGGGATTTACATGAAGTGTGATATTATATCCCACTTAAAAATACTAAAGATAGTGATTCCCCTGGAACATATGGAATCAAGACACAGCTGGGGTAGGAAAGTTGGTGTGATGACTAACTTGATATGCCTATTGAACTGGAACAAGTGATGATGATAGGGTTAATAAAATAAGATTTCTTAGTCTACAGACAGATGAGCATTGTGATAAGTGGATTTGGTAATGATTAATATCAGCCGTGTAGGTGAGCATCTGTGAAACCATTAAATCCTCAAATACAACAAAACTTGCAGAAATGGTGGATGTGCTTTCTCCTGTTGAACATTCCTCTTCTCCAATCCCAGGACTTTGGCCTTCAGACTCATTCTGGACTTACACTGTGGACTCCCCATGGCTTTAGTCCTTTATGTTCAGATTGTAGAAGTACAGATTTCTTTCTTGAACTTCCAACTTTCAAAGAACTAGTGGTGGAATGTGGCCTTCATAAGCCCTATGAGCCATTTCTTCCTTAAAAAATAAAATCCGCTCTGTATGCTCCCATATGACCTGCAAGTTCTGTTTCTCTAGAGAATGTTATCTAATACACATGCCCTATGTCCAGTGGCTCTAGAATTTGACACAGTTCTCAATTCAAATCAGAGAGGGGTCAACGCACTGTGTCTTTATCTATGCATCTATGTGGCTATCCTAGCTGGGGCATCAACACACTGCGTAGCCTGATAAATTTGGTACCTCATGACCTGTGTTTCACTTCATTATCCTATTTGCCTTACATTAGTAATCCATAGATGTAGTGTTGTCTTTGCTGTAGGTCATTTAAGACATTCTAGCCCATTCAAATTCATCTGAGCTTGCACTAAAGGCAGATGGTAAAAAATTGTTCACATAATTACTAATGTTCATTCTTCATCTCTAAGTCTCTTCTCACCACATCCACATCCACTTCTGAGAACTGATGTGGACACCCGGGTGGTTTCCCATATACCTGGACTTGGGACTCAGATTCTGAGAGATATTCCTATTATAAGTTATATTGTTTTAAAACAAAATGTTTCTCTAATAGTTTAATACATGCATACAATAAATATTGATTGTATTTACCCCACTAATTCCCTTAAATCCTCTAAGGTCCACCTCTCACATTCCAAAAACCCTTCCCAACTTTACGTGTTCTTTTGTAAAAACAACCCACTGATTCCAGTTTGTGTTGCCCACACACACATAGGAATAGAGCCTACCTCCCAGAGGACACACCCTTAAAGAAAACTGATTCTTTTTCTCTAGTGGCCATCAACTATCATTAATCTACTCAGCTACAAATGGGGGCCTATCATTCTCATTCCTTTCCATGCTGGAATGTTCCCTGACTTGATTTTGAACAGTAACCGCAGCTGTTGTGATTTCTTGAGTATCATAGTCCTGTCATGTCCAGTAGACACTGCTTTTCTCTAGTTCTCTGCAGGGCATTTTCCCACCAACCCTACAGCTCCCCAGAGTTTTCTTGAGTGTGAGCAGCAGGAAATATTAGACAGAAGAATTTAGATTGTAGAGAGAAACAGAGAGAAAATAAAGGATAGCCTCTTCCAACAGGCCCTGACTGTCTCTGCCCTAGGGTATTTATAGAAACACTAAGGGGTGGAGCAAAAGACCTCCCACCCCCACCCCTCTCCCCAACCACCTTCCCCTCACCCCCCTCCTCCACCCTGCACAGCCAAGTGCAGACCATCTCAGATAACTGCACTCAGGCCTGTGGTCCAATCATCCTCTCTATGCGGACCTGCTGGGTAAAGCCAGGAGGAACCTGAAAACGGACTCCCACGGATCTCCACAATATTTTTCCTAGCTGTTACAATCTTACCGTCCTGATTACAGTATTGTGATTACTTGCATGATATTCTCTGAGCTTTGGGAGTGGAGTGTGACAGAGCTATTCCATTCCTGGCTGAGCACGCCAAAGTCACTTATTCTCTGCATTTGGACCCATTGCACATTTCTTTATTAACTGCTACACAAAAAGACTTTTCTGATGAGGCATGAGAGCTGCAGAAATATATGGCTGAAGATGAATCTTTAGAGGAAAGTTTGGTACTGTTTCTTTTTAGCATAAACTATTAGTAGCAACTTCATCCTTGGGGCCTATGAACTCCCCAACCATGCCTTCTTGGTCCTATTTACAGTACCATGCAGGCATTTCCTCCTATGGATCAGGACTTCCATCCAGTCAGAAAAGTAGTGGATGGACATCATAACAGGCATGCCTCTCCTGTTCCCACAGGCCTGTCTTATGGAAAAGGGGAATAATGGGGTGGTGGTGTGGTAGGTTTAAGTGGGGAAGGGATTGGGAGGGTATATCATAAGAGGGTGTGAGAACAGAGCTAATTAACACTAAAGGTGTTTGAAAAAACCACATGGGAACTTACCACTTTATAAGGTACACACACACACACACACACACACGCACACACACACACTGAATTTCAATTTTGTTACCATAAACAGGGTATAATACCCCTCCCAGAAGTCACAGGTTGCCCAATAAAACTTGTGTCAGGTGTGGGACACCTCACATCGAGTAGTTAATCAAAGGTATTGCAGAGATTCCCAAAGGTATACGCTATTGCTATTGTTCTTGGCTGCCCACCAGAACTTGATGATAAAACCATTTTGCTAAAGATTCCAGACACTCTGGACAAGGGACATGGAGAAAGCAAACTAGTATTGTCCAAGAAGTTTTCTTCTTGTTGGCTAGATTTTATGGTACTGAAAAGGGCTTTGTAGGCTTCTGTGGGAGAAAAGTCATCAATTACTGAGTTTTGAACCCTGTGAGCTATAGTAAGTGATGTTTTAAGTTTGGTACTCCTCTAATCTCAAATGCTTTCTCAAGATACAGACTTTCAGCCAGTTCCCTCTGTGTCCTACTTATTAGAAGATAAGATCTAGAAGGAGGGCCTGAGTTAGAAAAACATTCTTTTTCTTTGCTAATTCTGATCTCATTCTCCTCTGATCTTTCTTAAGACAAGAAGCCTATTTCTACTGAATATCCTCTAATGACTCCTATTTTAGAATAGAGGCGTTTTGATCAGACCCTGCATTTCTATTCTATATTCTTTGTCCTTCAGTCTCAGGACCTTTCCTTCTCATTCTCTTCGGTCCCATTGGCTTTCTTCCAATGCCACACTATCACAAACTTCTCACTTATTATCTGCTCCATGATTCTTTCCAGTTTTCCGTGTACTTTGCTAAGAATAAATAATTAAAGATTGAAAGCCTTTAATCATTTTCATGCCCCTTTCCACTTTAATGTTTCATAACATTTCAATATCTGATGATGGAGACATTTACAGATGAAATTATTTTAATTATTTTCTTTACCTTTGCAATAGGCTATTAATTCTATAAAGGTATGAATTGTGTCCCCTATGCAATCTGTACCTCCAATGATACCTGGCACATGTTATATACTCAGTAGATAATTGCTGAATAAATGAATGACCAATATGATGGACAGGATAAGAAAACAAAATATAGCAGGATATCTTCTCAGATTTCATACATTGGATTGATACTGAACCAGCTAAATGAGGTTTTAGTGATAAGATTTTGAATTGTAATCGTGACATGTTTATATATATTGTTCTATAATGAATTGTATAAAAAATTTTCTACCTCATTTTGTTGATCAGAAAGTAGACATGACTCTCCATGTGTACTGCTTTTCTGATGCTAAGATAAAATATCATGATCATAGGCAGATTAAGGAAGAGTTTACCTCAGCTGACAGTTCTAAAGGAATAGAGTCAATAATTGCAGGAAAAGCATAGCATTGCATCAGGAGTAGAAAGTTGAGGGATGACATTTTATTTGCACACAGGAAGCAGAGAGCAAGCAGGAAGCTGGGCAAAGTTCAGCCTCCTAAAGTTTCTGAAAACTCCCTCTAGCAGTGCCACCAACTGGATACCAAGTATCCAGAAACATGTGCCTATGGGGGACATTTCACATTCAAAAGACCATATCTTTCTTGTCTTAAAAAAAAAAATGTGCTAGCCTAGAGGAAAAAAAACTCTAGAATTCGAGCCTCAGTAATGTGAATTAAGAGGCATGGTGCCGTAAGTGGCTTTGAAGTCACAGAGTCAAGATTTTAAATCTTACCTGGGCCTACTAGTTTGAGTATGAGGAAACTATTTACATTCTTTGATCCATAACAGTCTCATCAATAAAAGTACATCAGCAGCAGTTCACAAGGCCCAGGTGGAATGATGTGGGTTGATCTAAAGCATTCACCAATGCACAGGTACTGTCAGAAATGCTAATACAGTCCTAATGCTTCTGGCTCCATATAAGAAATACAAAATCTTCTGGAAATGCTAGCTAATGGGACAATTTAAACTGACCTATACCTCATTAAGCAACAACATATAATCCCTCCTGGCAGAAGGTACCTTATAATCTTTATTAATCATACTTGTAAATATTCATAAACTCTGTCAAGAATATCTCTTGATGGAGGAGTACTGCTCTAGGTATCTTAGAATCTTGTGTTACATGGCACAACCGTTCTCGAACTAAAAAAGAATGGTAAAGCAGAGTCAGTGCCAAGGATGTAAGATAAGTTATTTTGAGCCTTTATTTTTTTGTGACCCAGTACAGTTTTAGTTCTGAATGAAAAGCAGATTGTGAAGTTAAACTTTGTCGTGGCGACACATTATGCTTTAGTGGCAAGACTTTCCTACTTCTAAAATAAATGTAAGTGGTTGTTGCTTTTCCAGATTACCAAATGAGATGTGTAGCTTCCAGAGATCCAGCTTAAAGTATCTAAATGTGATCATGTGGAATTGAGTTAAGGGTTCAAGTTTAAGGGGTTTGTAACCTAATCAGGTTACCTGGGAAAATGAGACACAAATTTAGAGGATGTACTATCAGGCTTAAATAACAAAATCTGCATTTTCTGAGGGAAGCCAGTGATGCTATTGGAGTCTTTTTATGTGATCAGTGTGTACATGTGACAAATCTCTTTGTTCATTAGTGATTATATCATGCTTTCACATGCAGCACTAGATGTGGACTTCAAAAGTCAAAAATCTGGACAGCAGAGAGGGAGATGAAAACAGACTGATGTCAACTCTTATCTCTGTCCAACAACTCAGGAGGAGGCAAGTTCTATTATTCAGTAGATGGTCTGATAACTTAATTAACAATATAAAAGAAAATGACAGCCAGACTGGGTCACACTGGAAAGACAGCTCATGAAATACAAATCTTTGCATCAATCAGCTCAGAGAGTCTTCATTTTAATAGATACTGTTGAAAGTTACATGACCTAGAAATTTAGGAGTAGGGTTTTGGAGGGCAATGTGTAATCTTCACATAGGTATTAGTGGATCCCAGGATATCTCTTAAGCTTAAATTTTAATAGTGCAGCCATCTTTTTGGCCCATAATTCTTAATATAGGAAGATACCAGCCACCTGAGTCAATTATTTTGAAAACCGAGTTTGGGAGGACAGTCCGCCAAAAATACAAATATCTGGGTCCAGGATAACTTCAGTGCTGAAGATATGAGGATACCAGGTTGCTGTCAACAAGAGTTCAGTTATCAAGGAAGCTAGAAAATAAGGCCACAAAAAGAAAAATGGACCTTTTTTGTTAATTGTTTGTTTTTGTTTTTGTGAGGAGAGGGGAGAAATTCCTTAGTTAATCAGAATGTCCTAAGCAATAAGAATAAAACATTCCCCTGGGGAATCAGCTCAGCCTGGTAGATTCAGTGGAGGCAGGTTCAGCCCCCTCCTCCCTTCCTGCAGGCTGAGCTAAGTGTCCCTGCATAGGGCCCAGGCTCCACATAGCCAGCTCATACACTAAGGACAGGTCCTGGTCCCACTGCCTGGGAGCCACCCAAGCAGGGGAGTCCTTGCCCTGGAGGAGATGGGAGTGGGGGATGGGTTGGGAGAAGGGCAGAGAGGGGCAGGAGGAGGGAGGACAGGAGAATCTGTGGTTGATATGTAAAATTAAATTACATTATAAAATAAAAAATTAATACTCAAAGGAAAAAAAAAGAATAAAACATTCCCTTCCCTGCTCTTGGAAAGGTGTGAGGCAGGAGACACAGCATCACAAGCAGTCATCCTTTGAATTCCTTCCTCTTGGATTGTACTAGCAGGAAGTGAGCTCAACCTCTTCCTACTTGAGCTGGCCTCATTTTTACCTTCTGCCATCATCCCCTTTGCTGAAACTCTTTGGATTTCTGAGGCACACATTTACCCTCAATTTATGGGCCGTCCTCTTAGTACCTCACAGTGTGATCTACTGTTAATTAAGACTTCTATCCACATATTACTAGATTGCAGTATATATGTTTTTTGAGGTCAGGAGATAAGCAATAACATCATAGATCCAGCAACTCCATTTTGGAAAGAATAGGCTCCCCCAAATTCGGTGCTTTCCAAAGAATAGAGTACAGTCATTGTTGTAAGTGTAGCTCTATAGGTCTATTAAAGATGCTATTTAAGATGTATTTCAAGCATATAAATTCATCTGCTAATGAGTAACCATTTCAACATGAAAGCATTTGTTACTAAAATTTTGATGAATTCATGGTACTCTAGGCATGTATGTGCTCACTGTATACTTGAGAATAAGTTTAGAGTGTCAATATAGGCAGTTAATTTAATTAAATGTCTCTTTTTTTCCATTTTCTTTCTCCTCAAGAATGTGCTAACATACTGGAAGTTAGTTCTGCCTCTAAAATTATCCAAAGTACACAACAGATTTATTTGTCAGAAATACAGACCACCCTGGTCTGCAGTGTGTTATATAACAGGGCTGACTGGACAAACATGATATTCTACTGTTCTTTTTAAAATGAAATTCCTTTTGGTGCAGGCAGTCTTTTATTTTCAAGAATAAAAAAAAGTTAAATTATTCAAGTGTTTAGGAAACAAGAGCTTCTCTGCCCTTTAGCAAGTGTTGAGATGGTTGTCTCAGCAGAGCAAATAGTCTCCGTGATATTTACCTGGAGTGTATTGAGTGTTCCATCAACACTAATGGGGAAAAAAGCGGAAGGAGGAGAGAAAACATAGGATGGAGACTGAAGAGTACTCTCATGCATCCTATATCTTTTTTAGAAGATCTATTTTTATTAAATTGTGTGTAAATGTGTATGTTTGTAGGTATGTGCATATAAATGTGAGTGTCCATTGAAGCCAGAAAAAGATGTCATTTCCCATGGAGCTGGAGTTACTGATGGTTATGAGCCAGCAAACATGGGTACAGGGAACCAAACATAGGTACTCTGCAAAAGTAATAGTACATTCTTTTAACAACTCAGCCATCACTCTGGCCCCAATGCCTAGTATCTTATACTTTATTAAAAATTTCGTATTTCTTACTATATACTTTGAAGTTGGAAAAAAGTCTGAAAAACTGAGATATAAACATAGTATAACCTTTCCCAAGCCTACTGAATATCCCAGCAAATGATCAAAAGTATATGGTCATATTTAAAAAAATAGTTAATGTATTTGCAGTTGAATTTAAGCGATGCAAACTTGAATCAGTGAAAATGTTACTTTGGAGCTCAGAGTTTCTATATACCCCATGGGATTCATGTTACCTATTCTATGGATGGTGTGAGAAATAAGTTAGTTGGTATTTTTAATACACTAAGCACAGAGACCAGCAGAAAAGAAGTGTTCAACTTACAGCACTATTTTCTTTCACGGTATTGGATCTGTTTATGATGTTATTTTTAGGATTGTTGTTCTTATTGCAGCTGGCCAACTTAAATCCTTTTAGGACAGGTGCCAGGCATGAACCAAAAATGAATGATGCTCCAACATAAAACCTGGCAGGAGGAAGAATGACTAAGAAATGCTTATGGCACCTGTTCTCGTGGATAGAACACAGAGCTAAGCAGACTTCCGACAGCAATAAATCACTGCTTAAATGTATCCGACAGGGTGGGAACCATAATTGCTTCCTTTGTTGCTCACAATTGTTCATTACAGCTTGGAAAGGCCCCCAGATCATAGGAGAAACATCTGATGTAAAAATATTATTAGCCTCAATGCAGTTTTCGTTTAAGTACAAGACTGATACTCAAGGCGTAGAAAGTTACAAATTCTTCTTTCATATTATTTCTTCTCTTTAGTTTATTCTTCTTGTGGTGTTGAGAAAATGCTTGGCAATAAGTTTCTAGTGTCACAGCAGTTCTTCATAGCACCCTAAATGAGTGAATAGAAGACCTCTATTTTTTTTTTTTATTCTATACATTGATGGGACATCCACATCATGCTCCATCTTCTAGCAAGCTCTGTCTCCATATCCACTATCCCACCAGGAGACATGGTGACTATTCTGTCCATCTGGGCCTCTCACTAAGCCCCTGCCTTTCTCAGCTTGTGTCACTGATAGTTAAATGTTCCGTTATGACATTGCAAGTCTGGCAATCCATACTCTTACTTTGAGATAGATTAGGAAGTTAAGGTTCTTTCACATCCTAAGCTTTATACACCCAAAAGCCAATTTTGGAGTTGGGTTCACAAACCTGGAAGCTCAGGGATCTCCCCTCCCTCCCTTTGGCATGGTCTTCAGTATGCAATAACATGGGATATGTCTGTTCAAATGTCACAGCATCAATAATAGCAACATAAGGAAAACAATAAAAATAGTGAATACTAGGTATGTCACAGTCTGTGGAAGCATAACAAAAATAATACATACAGATCAAATAACTGAGTCACCAGAAGTTAAGACACTTTGATTTGGCTACACATCCAATCATATATAAGTCTAATCAGTGTTGGCCATATCCACATGGGTGTCGACACTTGGACATGGACAACTTATCATGGGGATTGACTCTCAAAGGAAAACAACAACAACAACAACAACAACAACAACAACAACTAATCGTCCCTCCCTTAGAAGCCATTCACTGGCTATAGCTCTTCAACTGGGAGTGGGACCTTGTAACTCCTTCTCCCATCCATGCTAGAATTTTGACTGGTATGATCTTCTGTGGGTAAGACACAGACTGCCAAGGCTATTGAGAGATCATGGGCACAACCGCTCGCATGTCCAGAGACTCTGTATTTTATAAAATTTATTCTTTGGGCTTAGACCTCTTGACTATTTCTCTTCCTAACTTGTCTGCATCTTGCAGTCACCATTCTCTTCTCTTTCAGCTCATTTCTGATAGCCCTTATGCTTTCGACAGAATAATCTCACATTATTCTCTAACACTACTACTGAGATTTTCATTATAACTGAAAATTACAATCTCTAAGAGTTCATTTCTAAGAGTTTTTATTTTTGTGTTTCTGATTATTATATTTATCTGGGAAGGGTTTTTTGTTTGTTTATGACATTGTTCCATCTCTGTGTTATTATTAGTAATATTTTCTAACTTGTATGATTCTTTTTCTTGATGTTATCTCTTGTGTGTTTCAGTTAATTTAGGATGTGTTTATTTGGTACTGATTTTTCTGTCTGATCCTGTGTTTATTTACAGGAAGAAATGGATCTATCTAAAAGTCATTAGACTCACTGAAGTAATTGGAGCATCTTGGCTCAGAGACTCATTATAGAGTGATATGGTGGTCCTGTTTCCCTAGTGTTACGATTTGGGTCTGAATCATCCCCCAACAGGCTTCTATTTTGACAGTTTATTACCTAGATATTGGAGTGGTTTTGAGAAATGATGGACTGAGAAGGAGAATATAGATCAGACCTTTGAATGCTATATCCAGTCTAGTTCCTTTCTCACCTTCTGCTCCCTACTTCAACAAGATGTGCAGTGTCAACTCCATATTCCAGATTCCATGAACTGATCAGATCCACTATGGCTTCCCTACTAAGATGGCTGCATGTGCTAAAATAAATCTTTCTGTCTGAACACATCAGATCTCAATAATGCATTTTGCCATCTACTGTCTGGAGAGTAATTCCTAGCTGCCAGAACTTTGAGAACCAAATACTGCATGATTACTCATGGCAACAGAGAGTACAAATGGTGGTTGTCAGAAGCTAAGAGAGAGACACACAGGGAGTTTCTGTCCAGTGACCATAAAGTTTAAGCTTCCCGGAGTGAATACTTTCATTGGTTTGCTATAGGATACCATACCTATAGGCAGCAGCAAGGCACTGTAATATGTGCTTAAATCATGTAAGAAGTATAGCTCCAATTTGAATGTTCTTATTGTATACCTGTGCACACACACATATTCACATATATTTTTACATACAATATATTCTTGATTTTGTGTTTGTATGTTTTCATATTTACAAAATATACACATATGGAGATTTTGCATGAATTATGTCCAATGAAAATATAAAAATCAAACATCATCACAAATAAAGGTGTGCTTAATTTTACCCAAATTTATAAACATGTGCTAGGATATGGAATACTGAGATTGTATGAAGCAGATATCTTTCTGAGGCCTTGAAGTATTTTAACCTACTAATATATCATGTATGAACCAAAAAAAAAGAGTCTAACCAATGAGACAATAAAAAAAATTTACTCAGACAAAAGTCAGTCTTATCATTTTCAACTCAGGGGGTATAAATTAGCAGATTCAGCACCAACTTAAGTGACAATGTGATGTTTTACCAAAACAAGAATATGGCAGTCACTAAATGCTTTGGCCTTATGTAATGGACTTGTATCTTTTGAAAATTCAATACAAGGAAGTTTATAAAATATGGGAACATGTGTATTTGATTCCCATGTGGAGTTAACTTTCCTAGACTTTCTGAAGCTCAGGTATAGAAACATGAGTTTGGATTGTCCAACCAGTTTTATCTACTTGAAAAGGAGTTTCTACTCATAAATCATCTTTGTGGTACTCAGCTCTATATTACTTTAATAAATACACCAGCGACATCAAGTTTTCATGGTAGAGATCTTTTATTTCTTGGTTAGGTTTATTTCCAGATATAGAGATATATAGATAGACACGTATAGATGAAGATATAGATATAGTGTGTGTGTATGTGTGTGTGTGTGTTGTGAGGGAAAGTCTGTTTTCCTGATTTCTTTTTCAATATTTTTGTCATTGTTATACAGCAAAATTATTGACTGTTTTATGTTTTGTTTCCTGATTCATTGATGAAAGTGTTTATCAGCACCAGGAGGTTTTAGGAGAAGTCATTGGGGTCTCTTATGTGTAAAATCATACCATCTGAAAATAGGAATATCTTGACTTTCATTTTCATATTTGTATCCCCCCTTTCTATTGTTTTACTTATATAGATAAGATGTCAAGCACAATATTGAATAGGACTGAGATGTGTGGACAACTTTATCTTGTGTTGATCTTAGTGGAAATGCTTTGAGATTTTTTTTTTCCATTTAGCATGGTATTGGCTATAGGTTATCAGATTACTGTGAGACTCAACCATGCATGGTCTTCATAAGCAATGAAATACTATGTGGGTGCTAAGGTATTATTTAAACCATTTGCAATGATATTCCATGGTCATTAGAAGGCCCCAGAAGAAACAGTTTGGGTTGTTCAAAGCACTGTTGCCAGGAAATAAACCAATAAATGAACTAATCAATCTTCTGATAAACAGAGGATCCCATGCCATCTGTAGCAGACTACAGAGGAGTTTTGTTTTTAAGAATGAAACTAAGGAGCCATGCTTAAAAACTTCATAATGCATCAAATGAGATCTGGCTTCTGTGTTTCCTCCTATAAAGAGGATCATTACCCAAAAACCTAGAAGTTTCTGTGACATGAAAAATAATGACCATGGGAGAACTCCAACCCAAGACTGCCAGGTTCTCCAGCTATGAAAAGTATTCAGTCCTCTGAGTTCCCTCCTGATTGCTAATTAATTCAAAGAGAGACCATGATGGATGCATTTCAGTTCCATGAGAGCTTGTCCAGCTGATTTATATCATACAGCAAAAATGGGCATTTGCTCTTCCTGATTTCTCTTAATTGCTATTGAAGGGATGGCATGTAACTGAGGAAATACAGGTAGCCATTCATCAGCTCATGTAGCTTGTGTTCAGAAGGATTGTCTTTTAATGAAATTCACATTTCTTGACATCACTGAGGAGAAACTTTTATGTTTCTACATTATCCATACCTTTTAAAGTCTGTCAGAGCATATGCTCAGGCAGATCACCAAAAAGAGAAATCTACCTCCCTACCCAAGCCACCTGGCCCAGCCAAGAAGCTTCCTTCTGATCTGCATTTGAGGAAGAATGATTCTCCATTGTGGGAACTGTTCTGGGCATTGTGGAATATTTGAAAATATATTTGTCCATTCAGGAAAATAGCAGTAGGTTCACCCCTTGGAACTATGAGCTCTCCCAGCATGTGTTCTTGGCTGTATTTACAGTACCAGACATGTATTTTGTCCTGTGGGACGGATTTAAATTCACTAAGAAAGCAATTGGTTTTCCCCATAATATTCATGTCACTATTGCACTCATGTGCATATCTTGTCATGCAAGTAATTATTATAGTTCACAGAATTTACAGCTGAATAACAGTGTTGATATTTTTTTCCAGCACCCTGTTTGGCACTTTCTGATACTATGAAAGCTAAAACATGGGGAGAAAGCTTTCTGGTAAGTAACAAATTGATTTCATGTTCGATGAACAAAATCTATGCTGTCTTCAGCAATTGGGTCTTACCATCAATTTCTTGTGGACAACAAATATCAATGATAATAGCCTGCATTATTTGGTAGTTTCTAAAACACCTTGACCAAAAACTCAAATGTAGATATCTCATACCTGACAGTGGGCCTTTTATTTAGTAATGAATGGCTTCTGGGAGGAACATTATCTCCTGTGTAGGGTAACTCCAATTAAACTATATATTATATATTTATAGATGGATAGGTGATAGATAGCTATATAGATAGATACATAGATATATACCTACATACATAGGTGATAGGTAGATTTGATAGATAGATATGATAGATAGATGATAAAGATAGATAGATAGATAGACAGTTCATTTAGCCACACTTAATATATGTGTGTATATGTGTATTAAAATAGTATTAAACTGCCCTCTAAATCTGTATCATTATACCCATATATTAGTGTACCTATCAGACATCATCAGAGACATTTTTTTTAATGTGGTAAGCAGTGGTTGATGTGGAAATTCAAGACATGTCAAAGTGCAGAAAATAAATTTCTGTGAAATGATTTGCCACAAATAGGACATCTGCACTACACACACATACACACACACACACACACACACACACACACACACACACACACAGCTAAGATAACATCTTGGAAGAGGTGTCAGAAAGCTTGTGAGGACCAGAGGGCAGGGAGGGACAGAGCAACACAGTTTTCTGACTATGACAGAATCTCTACATTCATGGACTCACAGCAACTTTGATGGCATGCTGGTGATCAAGCCACTCAAGTGATCAAGTCACTACTCCAGCATGAAGTGGAATAGGGTTTGACTATAGAGTGAAATGATCAAAATATATCATATGAATTATGAAATTCTCAAAGAATAACTATTATATTAAACAAGCAAAATGGCATCTATGGCATCTAGCCACCAAATGCCAGCAACAACCACCTTCTTCCCTACAAGTTTTCATAAGCAAAAATGAAATTCAGTGTAACTGGAGTTTTCCTGGTCCTGCCTGGCCCCATGGTTAGGACAATCTCTCTCACCAGCCAGTCCCACAGCTGCTTAGACCCAACCAAGTAAACACACAGAGACTTATATGGTTTATAAACTGCAGCAGGCTTTTTGTTATCTAGTTCTTATATCTTAAATTAACCCATTTCTATTAATCTATAAGTTGCTACATGGCTTGAGGCTTAACAGTATCTTTACATGTTGCTTGTCATGGTGGCGGCTAGCAGCAATTCCTGCCTCAGCCTTCCATTTCCCAGAATTCTCCTCTTTCCTTGTCCCTCCTATACTTCCTGCCTGGCTACTGGCCAATCAGTGTTTTATTTATTGACCAATCAGAACAACACATTTAACATACAGAACATCCCACAGTACTTCCCCTTTTCTTTTTTTCAAAAAGGAAGGTTTTAACTTTCACATAGTAAAATTACATAAAACACAACAATTATCAAGCAAGAATTACAGTTACAATAGCTAGTTTATTTATAATATCTAGTCTATTTGTATTTGGCAAAATTAAAGAAGATATCGTATCTATCCTATATTTGTGAGTCTAAGGTTTCATATCTAACTTATCTTTTATCCTAAGAAAGGAAAGTATAACTATTGAGTCTTCAACTACATCAAAGACCTCAGAAGGATATAATATTACCTGAGAAATGAGAGAAAGATGCAAGCAACTTTTGGGAGTCTTGCAAGAGTAGAGAGAGACAGCTGGCAGCCTGGACAGTTATCCAAAGTTTCTCTGTAAAGTTGGGGCATTTGTCTTCAGCCCACAGGTCTAGAGTCTCTCAGCCACTTCTCCCTGTCTCCTGTAGAATGTCCAGAAGTTTCCTCTGCAAAGCAGAAACCTAAAAAACCATTTTGCCAAGCAAAGTTTAGTGGTCACCTTCCTATGGGTCCTACATTTCCAGTCAATTAAGCAGTCCACGCACGAACAGTTTCTTGCCCAAATGACTTTTTTTGCCAAGAAGAAGATAAACTCGATATAGAGTGTCTTCGATGCCCATCCTCTTCAAAGACAACATAATCCAGATTCTCTGTGTGATATCCATCTTTACATGGATTATTTTTATATTAATTTTACAGTCTCTTTAAAGACTTCATTTTTTAAAACTCTGTATTTCTTTATATAACTGTATATATCACTTTTTTTGTCTCTTTCAAGCCTACGTATATTTTACACACATTGTAAACTATTCCATCTGAATCTGTCTCATTGTGAACCTATTGCTTTAAACTCCAGCATTCTAAGACTGAAATGGTGCTGTGGCTGCTGGCTCAGTGCACCTCAGCTTCCCAACATGGCAGTGGTACATTTACCTCCAGCTTGGGAGCCAACAACTCTCAGAAGCAGCGTCCAGAAACCTTTTTTTTTTTTTTTTTTTTTGACTAGCAAAGGCTAAATCCACCAAGCAGCTTGTAGACACCTCATTCCCACCATACTGCAGGTCAAGCGCAAATGCCAGGAACCCGCCATAGTAGCTCAAACCCAAAGGCTGCAGCTAACTTGAGAGAGAGGAAGCTGTTTTTAGCTCCATTTTAGAATCTTTTTTTCTTAGGTTTTAGGTGGAAACTCTTGCCAACCCTTTGGGCACCATTTGTAGCTGGAGTTTTTCTGCAGTTAAAAATCCCCCCCCCAAAAAAAACCAACCAAACAAACAAAAACTCAAGCTACACTCCAGCCATTTCCAATGTTGCTTGGGAGAAAATGCCCTGCACCCTGCACCAGGCTGAGAATCACTGGCATCCAGGGACTAAGAAACATGTAGTTATCTGCCTGACTGGGTCACTCACTCTAAAATGAAGTAACCTTTCTCAGAACTTTAGAGTCTGCATATTTAACCCATGTTACAAACATTGAAGAAAGTAATTCATTTGTGTATTTACTAAATTTCCCTACACAAAGGGGAGTAAGAATGGTCAAGACCACACATTGACAATTACTTCAATGTGAACTTTGTAATTGTAGGAGCTTCTACCAGCATAGGTCCTTTGGCAGGAAAGAAACTTCAGTCAGACATATACAAAAGCCTCAGATATCTTGGGCCAAACAAATAGATATTCAAATCCAGTCCATTCAAAGCCCCACTAGTCTGTCATTTCATAGTGTCAAAGGGCTCTTTCTTTGTATAACCAACCTTGCTCAGTGTGGGAGAGCAAGTATGCTTATGTATGCGGATTGTGACTGAGAAATGAGATAAGAAATATGTATCTGTATATTTGTATAATAAATAAAGTGAGGGTGGCTATATGGAATGTTTGCAGGGAAGGTGAAACACAAATGTGCAAGAGACATGTGGTGGAGAAGGAAGTTTGAGGAGCCATCTGTTGTAGTGGATAAATGTTTATCCATTGTGTTTTTGAATGCAGGCAAGTCCTGACTGCAGATAGTGTGAGTAGCACAGGCACATTTACATATAGTACAAGTGGATATATTGGTAGGATGTACTATGTACTACTCAATGCCAATTTGCTTGCATGTGTATTCATAGAGATTCCATCTTGTGTGTGCATTGGGATGTATACTGTCCTAGTTAGAGTTTCTAAGGCTGAAAAGAGACACTATGACCATGGCAACTCTTATTCAGGAAAACATTTAATTAGGTCTGGCTTACAGTTTCAGAGATTTACTCCATTATCTTCATGGTGTTTGTTTGTGTGTGTATATGTATGTATGTATGTATGCATTTGTGCACATCCATGTGTGCTTCTGTGTGCATACATACATGAGTTTCTCCATGTGTGAATGTGTGTATGTATGTGTGCATTTGTGCATATATGTGTATTGTATGTGTGTGTGGATATGTGTATCCATGTGTGGATACATATCCAAATGTATTATGTATATGTACAGGTGCATGTGTGTGTATACATATGTAGTGTGTTTGTGCATGTGTATGTGTGTATGCATGCATGCAAATGTGTGCATATGTGTATGTTTTTGTAAACCACCTCTATTTTGTTTCCAAATATCTTGCTTAAATTAATGACAAAAATGTTAACAAATAGTATCTGGAAACACCTGAAGCAAAGGCAATTTGTAAACACAAGGGATGATGTCACTGTTGTTTGGGGCTTGCACTTAACATTGGCTAACTCCAACTTTCCTGGAAAAGTATACAGAGAATAGACCTTTTTCTTTGATGTCTTTCTAAGTGTATCCTCTAACCATTGTGTACATGTATATAACACACAATTGTCACTCTCATCCGTCCACACTCTTTTATCTCCTCTACCCTGACAAACCCCCTCCAACCTTCTCTGACCAAGTTCACAGCACATAAGTCTTTTGCTTTCCCTTTTGTTTTGCATCCCACTGGTTTCAACAGGGCATCCTGTGGGACTCAATGAGAAGATATCCACTGAAGCATGAATGCACTAGTAGCTACATTACTAAAGACAATGACTTCCTCTCTTCACATCTTTGAACTGCCATTAGCTTCCCTAGGTGGGGTCTCATGAACTCCTCCCCCATCAGTGACTGAATGTTTACTGACTCTGTCTTGTTTAGGCCCCAAGCAGGCAACCACAACCATGGTTACTCTGAGTTCATGAGTGTCATTACCATAAGAGAGCTTCTTATGGCCCTCCTCCCCATCTATGGCCAAATGTTTATGGGCTCTTTCTTATGCTGGCCCTGCTGTGTTTTATTATAATTGCATGCTTCTGAGTGAATTAAAATATCCTCACCACATAACTTTCATTATGGACATATTTTTTGTTGCAACTTTTCTCCTCCTCCCACAGTTAGCAAATGTTAAAACAAACACACAAACAAAAACAAACAAAGAAGAACAACAACAACAACAAAAAACACTGTGAGGATAATTCTTCAAATGAGGAATGATGTCATTGCAAAATTCAAAAGGACCAGAAACTGGTTCTTAAGCTAAACAAAAATCCTGGATGCTCTGAATGCCATAGTTTTAAGAAGTAATGTGGCTGGTGTGGAGGGACCAGTTCTACCCCAGCCCCTTTGAGGAATCAGTAGGCTGCTCAGTAGAATTAGAATCCTTTGCTGCTCAAACTGCTGTAGAATCTTCCTTTGCATTCTGATTCCCTCTGTCATGGGCAGAGATGGGACATTCCATCCCTAAAACATCCCAGGAAATACCTAGGCTAGTGTTGGTGCGAACCCATGTGGAGAAGAATTGCTTTTTAGATTCTCAATCTCTCCAAGCCCCTGAAAATATAAATACTCTCAAATACATATATAAACTTAAAAGCAAAACATCTTACAATATAAGTACACCCCACTAAGGTAACCCAAGGTTACACAGCATGAGTTTAAAGAAGCTATGAAAACCTCCCTGGCAACCCTCCCATTCTCTCACCAGACAAAGGGAACAAGTTGCATTATTCCTTTTTAAAAATTGTCACTTTAGGTTTTGTTCACCTCCAATCACATTGTATCCCAATAGTAAAAGGAATTTGTATCTGAGAGAGTATTTGGAGAGCAGCATAGCATTGCAGAGAAGAAGAGCACCCAATGCATGTATCATTAACACATTTTGAAAATTAGTCAAATTATATTTACCTAGGTGGTTATTTCTGTCAAATTTTGCCACATATAATTATCACTTCCACTTTTTAATGTTTGCATTTTTCAAAGATAGTTGTACTCGAGATTAAACTAGCACTATTTTTCAATTATAAAGCTCTCAAATATTATGTACATAGAACTAATATATTAAAGAATCAAGAGTAATAAAGCAATTTCTTTTCTTTGAAAAGGAAATAGTAATATGTGGCTCAGTGGTGATAGTGCTCAGATGGCTTTTGGTAATTAAGCATCAGCATACAGTAGAAATATACAAGTGAAACATGTTGCAGAGAAGTCATCCTGGGTTTATTTGCAGTAACTACTGTCAGATTTCTAGGATAGAGTATTATGCTTATAAACTAATTTAGAAATTTACCTGGGAAATAGCTGTACTTTGGGAATATCTATAAAAATTTCAAATACTTGCAACATTCAACTCAAAAATTTTACATCATCAAATTTGTTGATAAGATGGATATTCTAAAATTGAAATTACAAAAATAGTGCCTGTGACCTTGTCTGTGAGAATATAAACTATATCTAACTAAAATGTTTTTCAATATCACTTTATCCATGGAATCAACTACCCAAGGCTCATAAAGACTCATAGAGACTGAAGTGGTAATTACAGAGCCTGTATGGGTCTTTGCTGGGTGCTCTGCATATATATCATGGTTATTTAGTTAGCGATTTTTGTGGGAATCCTAACAGTGGGATTGGGGGAGTGTCTCTGTCTCTTTTGCCTGCTTCTGGAACCCTTTTCCTCCTGCTGGATTGCCTCATCCAGCCTTGATATGAGGACATGTGCCTGGTCTTACTGCACCTTGTTATGCCACATTCAGTCGATATCCCTGGGAGACCTACTCTTTTCTGACAGGAAATGGAGAAACAGTGGATCTGGTAGAAGGTGTGTAAGGAGAGACTGGAAGAAGTGAAGTGAGGGGAAACAGCAGTCAGGATGTATTGTATAAGAGAAGAATAAATAAAAATAAAAATAATTAACTCGAGATCATTTGTACAGTAAAAATGCCTAGAAATCATGAAATTCATCCCCCACAGAATGCTATGGAACGATCTCTGAGATAAAGGGAGAGGGCAGACCTTGGGAAAGGAATTCAGTACACTACAGACTTCAAACAGAAGGAAAAGCATAGCAGTTACCATCTTATGACTGGTCTAGATGGTGTACAGGAGCAACTGAGGACAAGAAGGACTTACTTTGCTTGTAGTTTGGAGTGTATATGCACTCTATCATGATGAGGTAGACATGAGAGCCAGGGAACTCCATGGTGAAAGGAGCGCAAAGAGAAGCTTCTTACATCCTGATAGATCAAGAAAAACAAAAAGGACTGGGAACAGTTTCAGGCCACCAGCTCAAGGCCTAACCATAGAGGTCTATGTCTATCAGCTATGTCCAGTGTCCCAGAGGTTCTGTATCCTCCTCCAAATGACTAGCAGCTATTGGTGAAATTATTAAGGCCATTCCATGTAGTTAAAAGGGAGGTTTATTTTGTGGGGTAACTTACAAGTGAAAGGATAGGTTGTAGGGTCTGGCAAAGGTATTGCACAGTCTGGCGGTGTTCTCTGGAGAACTCTGCTCAGTCTACCTCCAGCGTCCAGGGTACTAGAACCAAGAGAAGCCTCTCCTCTTGATCCTGGGTCTTCAGCTTCCTTCCTCAACCCCACCTTGTGGGCGTGACCATTACTGAAGCCTCAATGGGGGTTGGAACTTCCAGGCCAAGGCTGGGATGGCTACCCACTACATCTCCCCCTTTTGTCTAAATAAGAAGGTTCTAACCTAATACAAGACTATATACAAAGAAATGGTTATCAAATATTGTCCAGGAGTAATGAGGGATAATGACATAGATAAGTTGGAATTACAATAAATGCAAACAGTATCAAGCAAAAAACACATAGTAAAATCCAGGGAAGTCTAGAGTGTGGATAGGTGGCATGTTACAAAGATCATTCCAAAAGGTGTCCTATCCTAAAGAACCTGAGTCTAATACTTAAGATATTCTATCTAAGATATAATAAGGGAGGAGGCTGAGGGAGGGAGCCACCCAGGCCTTTGGAATTTGCCCCACGTTGGGTGCCAGATATTAGTGAAATTATTAAGGTCACTCTATGTAGTTAAAAGGGAGGTTTATTTTGTGGGGTAACTCACAAATGAAGGGATAGGTTGTAGGGTCTGGCAAAGGTATGGCGCAGTCCAGAAGTGTTCTCTGGAGAATTCTGCTCAGTCTACCTCCAGCGTCCAGGGTCCCAAAACCAAGAGAAGCCTCTCCTCTTGATCCTGGGTTTTCAGCTTCCTCCCTAAGCCCCGCCTTGTGAACGTGACTATTACCAAAGCCTCAATGGGGGTTGGAACTTCCAGGCCAATGCTGGTATGACTACCCACTCCAAGCAGCTGAATATCAAGTATAGATACAGAAGCCTGTGGGGAACAATGGAATTCAAAACACAATAGAAAGTGTGCTGAAATATATCTACAGTATAACTACATCTAGATCCGGTCTAACTCTTTATCTACACTCCATGTCCATGTAAACTCACCACTGCACCTAAATCTTTGCCAAAATAAATACATATAATTACACATAAACCTACACCCACATCTATTTGGGCACCAAAGACCATGCTATGCCTCAACAAGTCCCCCTCTATCTTCACATGCACATACATTCACCTTAATGCCTGCATATGTCTTTCACAAGAATTTACTATGCTGTATATATCAAAATCTTATCCATGCTTACAACTGTGTTTGTTCCATGTCTGTCCTTATAATACTTATCATGATTGATCACCTATACCTATAGTTACACTTATATTGGAAAGTATGCCTACCTATATGTCTAATCATATCTACATATGTGCTCATATCTACATTACACATCAATGTCTGTTTTATCTACACTTGAATCTTCTTATGTACATCCCTACATCTCTAAAAATAGGTAAGTAATTGCTAACAGTATTGATCTCAATAAAATAGAGGGTCAACATGAGTATTATATTGGCTATTATATTTGAGGCATTAGGTAACCATGAGTCTTAATTTTTTATTATACAGATGCATGCATACACATATTTTCAAATCATTCTCAGATAACCACATGTAAGACCTGACATACTTTAAAATAGTATCTTTGACATTTCCTTTTGTTTCTGTCTGACAGCTCAAGACTGTGGTAATTTTGCACTCAGCATGTGTGTGTGTGTGTGTGTGTGTGTGTGTGTGTGTGTGTATTAGAATACTTACAGGTTTTTCAAGATTTTACCAATGATTGGCAAGTTTCAGTCTCAGGACAGGCCTGTTTTACTCATTTTTCTTTGTAGATATTCCATCAGTTCACAAGATCATTGGTTTCAATATGGTCAGCAAAGGAACCAATGTAACATGAAGTAGTGTAGAATAGGTATTAATAACTTCTCAAAAATAATACTGTATGTGAGAACTTGGGTCAGTCTGAGTCCTAACTCTGTGTTATTTCAAATGCCATTGTGTTTTCTGTTGCCATGTCTTTAGGTTTGTATTGAAATACACACCTCATCAAGACCCTAGAATTGGACGATTAGGGAAACCCAAAGGAAAACATTGCTTGCACTTTGTGTGTCTGTCCATCATTCTATTATTTCACAAACTTTCCATTGGTTCTTCCACCACTCACCCTGCCCAAAGTGTCTCTTTCTTCCCCCACCTCAGTTTTAGGAAAGATGAATCAAGAATGCTGAAGCTGCTTCTTCGGTTCCCCACGCTATTCAATAACACAGTTCATATTCAAGTCCAAAGCAGTTTAATTTCATAAATCTGATGGGTGTTTGTCTTATAGTAGCCCAGAATGGAAACTGAAGCTCCATGAAATAGAGGACAATGAATATAGATTTTAATTATGTTTGTGAACATGTTCTGAGTTGATACCTTTCCTGTCTCACGTCTTTCAAAGACTATCTGAACAGTTCTATAGAGTTTCTTGTACTTGAATATATTAATATGTTTAAATGACAATAAGCACCCCTGCATCAGTAGGTGATATCTGATACTAGGGTATTTCACTCTCTCTGGGCCACAGAATTCCAGCAACTTTGAGGGTTTGGCCCAGTTTGTGCTGTTTCAACATGCCAAAAAGACTTCACATCTGGCTGCCACATTTGGCTGCAGAACAACTCATGTCTCTCTCACTTGAGCCTGCCCTTCTGCATCTGTGAGTCTATCAGCATGCAGTCTGGACTCAGTCCTGTACAGACATTTCTTACCTACTCTACTACCTGTAAACTGGGGTACATGTGCCTCTAACCAAATGAAGAACACTCACTTTCTTTGTCCCCAGCCTGTTTCTCCTCCTGTCCTCTTAAACTTCTGATGAGACACAATATGGACCTGGTAATTAGGGAAAGGGGACTACTGTTTCTCCTGTTTTTTCTCTCTAGCCAGCCTAGGGATCTTTCCCATGACAACACCCACAGCATGAGACAGGAGCTTTGCTATCAAGAAACATCCAACAAAAGCACCCACTGTTGTCTAGGTCAGAATTAGGGCCCTGACATCATCTTAATGAGTCAGCTTGAATGAAGCTGAGAGATAAGAGCCAGTTACACAGGACTCAGAGCAGGCAAAGGCTGGACCAATAGTGCTAAGAGCTGTGTGCTCAATAATATGTAAACCCAAGAGCTGTCTTCTCATTGACCAAAACAAAATCTAGCCATTCTCAGTGGTAGTTAACAAGAACCACAAGGTAGCACAGACACAAAAATGTAAATCGCCTATGGGTCATCAGCATAATATTCTATTGGTATAAATGGGAAAACATTTAGTAGTCCAAGAGAGAATCAAGCCACTGAGTCTTGAGGTGGTATACAAGATGCTGGGCTTCCTTGTGACATTGGTTAGGTACTGAAAGCTGCTTCAGAAGAAAATGTTTGTACAACCATGGCATATTCCTGGTCCACAAAATTTTTCACAAGATTTTTAATTCTGTCAAGTTTCAGAAGAATATGAGATAGCATCAAGAAAGCTGGGGAAGTCCCCACCCAGCTTCCCACTAACACTGCCAAATATGGAAACACCAAAGGCTTTTAGGTAACCAATGAGAACGCCTGTGTTAAGGGACAGAGAAGCGACATAGTTGTAACCACTAAAGAACTTAATTCACCTATCCTCACTTGTCAAAATGGAGTACTGAGCAATGACTGTATTTTATACTTCAGTGGCCTGCATTCATGATCCTGTAGAACTCTATTTCTTTCTATAGAATTTATTTCCTTAGCATAAATCACTATTCATTCCCAATGTTGCTGATAATGCTACATGTTCTGAGACTCATCTCAGGTTGGGGATTGTATCCAAGGCACTACTCTTTCTGTAACCAAATACCCTACAGAAACAGTTTAGAGAAGGCAGGGTTTATGCTGGCTCCCAGTTCATCATGGTAGGATGTCTGTGGCAGTGGAAGCTGATGGCACAGCTTTCTCACATCATGGCAGATTAGGAAATGGAGCTTGGGATGAAAGTGGAGCTGGTTTATAATCCTTGCATCTGCTAGCTCTGCTCTATATCACCAGGATTCTGAAAGCAACCCAAACAGCAGCAACATGTGTGGACCAAACATTCAAGCACATGAGCCTGTGGGGAACACTTTACATTCCAAAGATAACAGGAAACAGTACATTACATTGGATTGAAAATGCATTCATCCCATTAAACTCTTTTTTTTAAACAGATATGGTGTTTGTCTAAAATAATTATGTACAAAGTAGAGAAATGTCTAATTATTTAATAACCTTTATATAACAGAAATTTTTAAGTAAAAATAAAACTGAATCTTATCCCTCATAGACTGAATATTTAACAAACTAATTAATGGAATGGTAACAATTCACACATTAATTAAAATATGTGTGTTTATAGAAAAATCAGTAATTCTTTATAATTGGCTTACTTTAACAGTCTGGGTTACACCCAAATTCAGACAATTTAATTGTGTGTCCTAATACACAAAACTCAAATCTACAGGGATCCAAGAAGACTTTTGAAGCAGAACTTTCAGAAGTTCATTGGGATAGATTGACAGTTCATGGACAAATCATTCCTGAAAGATGTGATAATTGCATTTATTTAAAGTTGACTGGCTCACAGAGTTTTGTTTTCTTTTTCATTTTTGTTTATTCTTCTCTTATATATTACATTCTGACTACAGACCACCTCCCTCCTCCCAGTCCCTTCCCCCACCTCCCTTTCTCTTCCAGATCCTCTTTCCTCCTTTCCCTTCAGAAAAGGGCAGGCCTCCTGGATATAGCAGCCAAACATCAAGATTAGGCACACTCTCTTATATTTAGGCTGGATGAGGCAACCTAATAGGAGGAAAGGTGGTCCCAAAAGCAAGCAAAAGAGTCAGAGACATTCCCTGCTCCCACTGTTAGTAGTCCCATGGGAGCACCAAGCTACATAAATTTAACATATATGCAGACCTAAGTCAGACCCATACAGCCTCCCTGGTTGTCATTTCAGTTTCTATGAGCCCTGGGTACCCAGGTTAGTTTATTCTGTGGGTTTTCTTGTGTTGCCCTTGACCCATCAGGCTCCTACAATCTTTTCTTGCCCTCCTTTGCAGGATCCTCCAAGGTCCACCTAATGTTTGACTGTGTGTCTCAGCATCTGTTTCCATCAGTTGCTAGATGAAGCTTCTCTGATAACAACTGGGCTAGGCACCTATCTATGAGTATAGCAGAATGTCATCAGGAATCATTACACTGATTTTTTTTTGATGGTCATGTTTGGTTCTATCCTAGGTCTCTGGGCTATCCAGCTTCTGGTTGCTGGCCCTCCAGGAAATGTCAGATGTGTTCTCTCTCTAGTAACATGGGTCTCAAAGTTGCATCAGTCACTGCTTGGCCACTTGCACAAATTCTGCACAACCTTTACCACAGCACATCTTGTAGGCAGAACAAATTGTAGGTCAACGATTTTGTGGCTGGGTGGGTATCTCAATCCCTCCACTGAAAGCCTTGCCTGGTTCAAAGATGGCTGGTTCAGGCTTCATATCCCCATTACTAGGAGTCTTTGTTTCCTGGGAGTTTCCATTTCATTAGGTTTCTACATCTCCCCAAAATGTCCCCGAATTCTAGTCATCGCTCCCAGTACCATCTTCCTCCACACCCTAACTGATCCTTCCTAATCCCATCCCCCCCACAAGCTCCAGTCTACCAGTGGAATCTATTCTTTTTCATCTTCCTAAGGAGATGCATTGCCCCCACCCCCAGCCCTCCTTGTTTCTTAGCCTCTCTGGGTCTGTGGATTGTATCATGATTATTCTTTACTTCACAGATAATGTTCACTTATAAGTGGGAACATACTATGTTTGTCTTTCTGGGTCTGGGTTACCTCACTCAGGACGACTTTTTTCCTAGTTCCATCAATTTGTGTGCAAATTTTATAATGTCGTTGTTTTAACAACTGAATAATATTCCGCTGTGTGAATGTATTACATTTTCTTTATCCATTCTTCAGTTGTGGGGCATCTAGATTGTTTCTAAGTTCTGGTTATTATGAATAAAGCTGCTATGAACATAGTTGAGCAAATGTCTTTTCAGTATGATTGAGCATCCTTTGAGTATATGCCCAAGAAGAATATAGCTGGATCTTAAGGTAGATAGATTCACAATTTTCTGAGAACTGCCATGATGATTCCCAAATGTAAATATATATAAGTTTGCATTCCAACCAGCAATGGAGGAGTGTGCCCCTTGCTCCATACCCTTGCCAGCATGAATTGTCATTTGTGGTTTTGATCTTAGCCATTCTGACAGTTGTAGGATGGAATCCCAGAGTTGTTTTGATTTTGATTTCCTTGAAGACTTAAGGATTTTGAACATTTCATTAAGTGTTTCTTGTCCATTTGAGGTTCATCTTTTGAGAATTCTCTGTTTAGATCTGTACCACATTTTTAACTAGATTATTTGGTTTCTTTATGTCTAGTTTCTTGAGTTCTTCATATATTTTGGATATTAGCCCATATCTATTAGATAAGGAGTTGGTAAAAAATCTTTTCCCATCTGTAGGCTACTGTTTTGTTCTCTTGACAGTGTCTTTTGCCTTACTTTTCAGTTAGTTTCATAGGGTCCCAAATATTAATTAATGACCTCTGTGCATGCTCTATTGGTGTTCAGGAAGTTATTTACTAATTATGTCCTATTTTCTTTAATTCACTTGTACTTGAGTTTCATGCAGGTTGATAGGTATGGGTCTATTTGCATTATTCTTTGTGATGACATCCAGTTATACCAGAACCATTTGTTGAAGAAGCTTTCCTTTTTCCACTGTATATTTCTGGCTTCTTTATCAAAAAACAGATGTCCACAGGTGTGTGGATTTATATCTGGGTCTTCAATTCCATTGCATTGATCCACCTTTCTGTTTTCATGCCAATACCAAGTGGTTTTTATTAGTATAGCTCTGTAGTACATCTTGAAATTGGGGATGGTGATACCTCTGGAAGTTCTTTTATTTGTACAAGATCATTTTAGCTATCCTGGGTTTTTTATTTTTCCATATGAAGTTGAGTACTGTTTTTTCAAGGTCTGTGAATAGTTGTGTTTGAATCTTGATGAGGATTGCATTGAGTCTGAGGGTTGCTTTTGGTAAGATGGGCATTCTTACTACATTAATCCTACCAATCCATGAGCATGGAAATCTAGGCCCTGCTTTCAGACCACCAACACTCACCCAACCACAGGGTTGTCTTCAATTTAATTTGCTAAGTGAAGCCTGTTTTTTGTTTTTAAAATGTTCTCACTGAGTATGGGTTAGCATCCTCCTTGTGTCCCTGTCTCAATTGCCATTATGCCACTTGCAAGGCTCTGTAAAAGGCTTTTGGTTTGTTTATTTTGTGGCTTCTGTTTTACCAACCCACCACCCACACAGTCTTAAAGTTTTTAAAAATTGAACAAATGCTTGTTTGTTTCCAATCCGTGACACCAGATTGCGCACATGGTGACTCGCCAAATATTACTGGAAAGGAAATCAGAGGACATGTGCTTGACATGGCATGAGCATGCATGCATGTTTGTGTGTGTGTTCTCCATAAACTAAGGATAAGGATGTCAAATCTGTCAATAGTAGTGACTAGAAGAGAGACATGCAAAGACACATAATCCAGACACAAGACTGAGATGTTCCTTTTTTCTAAACAGATTGTTATTTAAAATAACTAATGGAATGACAGCCTAGCCCTTCTGAGAGTGATTCAACAGAGAAGCAGCTGTAGCACCTGCTGAGTCCACCTGCTGAGCTACCCCAGCACTACTCAATTATGAGCCACTGAACAATAGAGCAGGGATATTAAAGGAAGCCAGGGTAGGAGGCTGTGATAAGTGATCTAATAAATTCAGAAACACTCTGAGAAGTCATGCTGTATCAAAAGGTAACATTATTTAAATTAGAATTCCATCTCATCTCTAAGTACATAGAGTCTGCAGTATATAGGAATCTATTACCATCTCCCCTAAATGGCTGCACACACAGAAAAGCATTGCTTTGAATGCTGGCAATCTGTTATCACTTTTTAGAACTGTTCTATCCTTTCTTCTCCATGAAAAGCTTGGCTTTATCTCACCCATGTGCTCAAAAACTGAAAATTACATCTAAGTCTTGACTCTCTAGAGGCCTGTATTGCTGTCCTTGAGTGACCCCTGACCTCGTTCTCTATCAAAAGTGGATGTTGGTGGTGTCTCTATACGATCATGTCTACTTCCAAAAGCTGCCACATTTCTTTCTTTACTTACTCACTTATTTACTTATTTTACGTTGTGTTACACACCTCTCAACCAGAGCTAATAAACCAAAACCAGTTCTTTTGTTTCTACTGACCACTTGGATGATAATAACTGTTTGGGGCTATAAGCACACCACCATTGCCTGCAAATAAAAGTAGCATTTTAATAAATTAAAGTGAGAACTTCATATTGGAGGCTTGTTGTTAATTAGGAGAAATGTAGACAGGCTGAGGGTATAGATAAACCTGCACTATTGTGAATTTACCTTTCATATAGTCTAAATATTTTTTTCTTAAGGCTAAGTCTATAGCTTTGGCCCTTTAAATATAGATCTTTAAATATGACTTCTACCCTGTAAAAACACAGAACAAGATTAAACATGCTAAGTTAGTTTATCAAACAGAATTAAATACATCTGGTATTAGCTGTGGACTATGTTATCTAATATTTATCTCATGCTGGACTGAACTCACCTCTCAAGAACAAACTTTGATTAATAAAAGATAACCTCATGATCTTGCTGAAAGGATATAGTGGTACTGAGCATGTTCAGCTCTAGGCACCGCATAGATCCCCACTATGTTATGTCTATTCTTTTTATTCTCTGGTACTAATCCCCCCAAAATGCAGGTGGAATGCAAATAATAGTGAATTGAGAAATGGGTAATCATTAACAAACATAATATTGCAAAGGAAACATAATAGCCATTTTGGGTCACACGTCCTCTGACCAAACCCAAAGGTAAGGCACTAAGAAGCAAGTAGCATGAATCTAGAATAGGTCAATAAGCACTGACATTGGCACTTAGGTCTTAACATGTCAGAGCCAACTTAAATTTCAATTAGCTAGTTTCTTAACCCTTTTTAATATTATCACTATCTTGTTTACCCTCTTCCTCTTCATCATCACTCTTAACAAACATGCACACACACACACACACACACACACACACACACACACACACCTTCTCTCATCTGGTTCTTACAAATCAAAGGATGTGTGCCATCGTTCATTCACAAAGTGAAAATATGAGACTCAAGAGGGTTGACAAACTTCCCAAAGTCACAGAGAAAACCGAGGAAAAATTCTGATTTTGTCACTGCTCTAAGATTTCCTGTCATCTCTTTGCCTCAGTGCTATACCACCCTCAAATCTGCAGTAACCTTTCTTGACCTTGAACTCCACTTTAAAAGACAGCCCCCCTGCGGAATCAACAACTGCGATTTATCACTTAACATTGTTTCCAGTTTTCTCTGCAACTTCTACTTTTATCCTTAACAGGGTTTCTACAAAGACCCTTTCAATTGCTAAGTAAATTTGCTTCTTAACTTGCTATTAATTACTTACAAGGACTTTGGCCTATTACAGAGAATCAACACAAGGCGTGGTTTCTGTTAATTTATTTCATTCCTTCATCCTGAATTCCAGCTGATGGGCCCTCTTGGCATTACAAATCCAGAGCAAGTAATTAACAACTACACTTTCAACCCAATTCTCTTTCTTTTCTTCTTTTCGAACTACTTGTGCCTTGTTTGATCTGGTTCATTTTCTTAATGAGTTTGTGTGCATGCCAGAGTTGTGTCTTTGGGTCTGAGTAGATTTAGAAGGTTTGAAAGTGTGGGAGAATGAAGCTGACAGCATGGTAAAGGAGACAAAGGATCACAACCCCCACCACATAACAGAACAGGCACCAAGGAAAAGCAATGCGCAGAATTACCCCAACAACACTGCTGACATTTCCTAAGCAAACCCCAGGCTTTAAGCGCACCACAGCCTTTACCCCCTCTCCTTGTCACCAGCCAAAGATGACAGTGTTGTGTCAGTACCACCCTCATTTCAGAGATGGGCCAATTATGCTCAGAGAAGGAAAGGGCTCTTTTAAAGTTGCTACTGATATGAAATAACTCCAAAACTGTTTCTGCCCTCATGAGTTGCATGATTAGAGGAATTCAAAGTCTTCCTTCCAGCTCAGACATCAGGGGATCTGAAGCTTCCAGGACGAGTGAAGGAAGGGGAAAAGGATGGAATATGACATTAGGAAATGGGATCTCAAATTTTCTACAGCTGTGCCTTCTGAGTTAAGTAGATAATAGTTTGTAAAGAACCTGGTGGAAAGTATGGAACTTGGCTCATACTGTGTGACCTTGCTGGCAAGAAGCATGAATTACACTCAGTGTGCAAGAGAGAGAGATAGAAGAGTAGGCACCTCTCCACACCCATGAATTCAAGTATCCCTACATCTTCCATAGCTTATCTCATACATTTGTATGTATTTCAGGGGTTGGAAGTGCAGAGACTTGACCAATATGCAGTAGGAGCAGTCTAGGAAATGACCTGGCTTGAAACTAACTAGGGTGAAATTCTCAGACCCAGCAGAAGGCTGGAGAAACTCAAGAATCTAACATAAGAGCCAGGCTGGCAGCTGAGATTCAAGAAATCCATCCAGATTTCCTCAGGTCGAGACCTAAAGAAAGATGGGTGGCCAAGTCTCCATGGCCCCAGGACATGACACGACAGAACTGTAGGACATTAGCCAAGACTTTGGCCAGAAATTTCTGCATCTAATCTTGATAGTGCTGCTGAATTCCTGTAATGCATTGTTGAGAAATTATCTAACATTCCTGAGTTATAGCTTTCAGATCTGTAAGCCTAAAATGAGATGACAAAATTAATTATGGAAAATGAACTATGACAAAACAAGTTAATGTCCTCAGAACACTCAGCATGTTGCTTTGTGTAGTCCACACCAGAATTCATTTAAAGATGAGGTGGCTCTGAACTTGAAAGTGGCAACTACCTTGTTTATTTGTTCATATATCCAGCAATTAAATAAATTCAGGTTGGGAAAAGACCAAAACTTGGTAGCTTGTCTCATTTCTTGTCTACTTCCCTCATAACCACTATCTAACTCAATGGCACTTAATATATACTTAATATATGATGCTTCTTGATTCACTCATCAACTCACCTTTCTGGCTCCCTTGAGTGTCTGAGAATATTATTTGCATAATAAAATGGATAGATTCACTTATAAAATTGTTTATAATTTCATCTGTCCACATATTGGGTTACTGTGCCCAACAAATTTTATCAGCCTAGACAATTGATGCCTGGCATAATTATTAACTGAGTTAGTAAATGAATGGCCTACCAAGAACAAATTCAAATACATTGGATCTCAGAATGGATTTTGCTCAAAGCAAAAAATAGGTTAATATTGAATTCATGAACAGGTTCATTCATTCATTCATAAGAAGTGTAATACTCTTTTATGCATAGAAATCAGGGCCAAACAGAGGATAGAGGGCATCATTTGTGAACAAAGCTAAATACTCAAATAACTCAATACAAAACCATTTTTTAATGGACAAAAATATCTTTTAAAAATTCTCAAAAGAACATTTACAACTTCCTAAGAGCTATATGAAAAGGTGTTTAATATTGATGGTTAAGAAATCATAAATGTTGTCTGGTTTAAACTTGTGCATGCTATCACAGTCTCTGTGAATTCAGAAACTGTGTATCAACCCTGTTGTGTCTGCAAAATGCTATTTCCTTCAAGTCATCCATTGCTTCTGGATCTTACAATCTTTCTGCCTTATCTTTTGCATAGATCCCTGATAAAGACATCCCAATTAGGGATGAGTACTCCAAAGTCTCTCACTCTGTACCCATTGTATAGTTCTGGGTATCTTTATTAATGAGTGATATCCTGATCTGTATGTATATCAATGAGTTATAAGGCATCATTTTATTGCTATGTTCCATTTGCAGAATAATAGTAATATGTTTTCCCCTAAGACCCATGACCTATCTAGTTTCAGATTCTTGATCACTTTATCAGTATCAGATACGGGCTCCATCTCATGAAGTTGGCCTTAAAACCATCCTTGAAAGTGATTGTTTATTATGGTAACATTTGTACTATTATTGTATCAGTATATCACATAGATAAGTTACTGTCATAGGTCACAGGGTTTGTAGCTAGGTGATACTAATGATTATTTTCCTCCTCCCACAGTGTACAAAGTACTGTTTAGCACCATGAACACTAGCAAGGAAGGATGACACTTCTAGTTGGGTACTATCTCCATTTCTCCATGTTCAATGACATAAACAAATTGTGTCTTCAGCAAGAAGGTCTTACCATCAGGTCATGGATAGTGACCAATACCTTTGACAATAGACTTTGATATTTAAAGGGAGATGGTCTATTGGACGCCATTAGCCAATGACACAACAAGATAAAAACCATTCCTGACACTGGAGCTTTTACTTAGTGGTGAAAGCTGTCTAGTTGGAGCATTGTCTCCAGCATGGAGAAGGGAAATTACTCATAACGTCTCACAACAAACCAAAAGATATATGTAATTCATAATGGCTTGGAAATGAAAAATCAGTTTTATCAAATGGGGTGTCACTGGGTGTATCAGCCAAACTCTAAGGTAAACCCCATGCCCAGGCATAGTTGACTAGCACAAAAATGACTCCAAGACTTTGTGTGTGTGCTTTTTGTTTTACTTTGTTTTAGTAATTTTTACGTTTTTGGTTTTTTTCCCTGTTTGGATTTTTGTTTTTCTGTTGTTATTGTTGTTGGCTGTTGGTTCGTTTGTTAGAGAAAGAGATAGATAAATAAATAGGTAGATAGATAGATAGATAGATAGATAGATAGATAGATAGATAGATAGACAGACATGTAGATAGATAGATAGATAGATAGATAGATAGATAGATAGATAGATAGGTAGATAGATAGATGAGAGATAAGGGCGGATAAAATCATGGTGAATATGGTCAAAGTATATTATATACATATATAAAAACAATAAAATTTATTATTTTGCACATGTTAATGTTAATGATAAAATAACTAGATTTTCAAGGAAACATAAATTTACAGCACAGTGACACCTGTTGGGATAATCAGTATCAAAAGGACAGAAGATGAATATAAATAAAATTATATTAAAAATGGAATACTTGCACACAGTTGATGGAAATGTAAATCAATCCAGAAATAACAGAAAATCTTTGAAAGTTAAACATAGGCTTCCACTGCTGTGGCCCATCATTTCTGTACATCCTCCCATCGTGATCTCAATGTCTCTGGCCTACAGAATCCCTCCCTCTCTTATCAGTTGGATTCCTGGAGCTCAGCCTGGTGCCTGGCCATGGATCTCTGCATCTGCCTCCATCAGTCACTGGACAAAGGCTCACTGGTGCATGGGCAGTCTTCTGGGAATCTGGTGTCTGTGGCATGACACCTTACATAGTCTTGGTGCAGTGGGAAGGGGCTTGCACCTGCCTAGGCTCAGTGTGCTGGGCTCTGCTGACTCCCCATGGGAGACCTTGATTTCAGGGATGTGGGGATGCAAGGTGGCTTGGGAGAGAGGGCTGGGGGTGGGGGGAGGGAGAGGTGAGATCTGTGAGTGTTATGTGGAATGAGTAGAAATTTTTTAATAAAGAAAAATAAAAAAGTAAGTTAAAAATAGAGGTATCATATGTTCTAGGTGTATATCTAAACAAATTAAAATCACAATCTCAAAGAGATGTTTATACTACTATATTCACTGTAGCATTAATCACCATACTACACATGAGGAAAAAAATATAAGCTCCCATCAATGGATGAACATATGAAGAAATTATAATACATTTCACAGAGAGTATAATGTTATATCCAGGCTTATGAAAAACAAGATATTAGTATTTACAACAATATTAATGAATCTGAAAGACATGGTGCTAAGTAAAATAAAACAGATAAAGGACTGAAATATATAAGATCTCACCTCCATGCAAAATGACAAAATTGTGAAAATTCAATAAATAGAAGCATGAGTAGAAGAGGGGTTACCAGTGGCAGGGAAATGGGAGAAAATGAGGGGATGCTAGAAATTACAAATGTGTGATTATGTAGGGTAGTTAAGTCTGGATATGTAATGTCATCCAGCAAGACCCATTTAATTAATAATCATTCATTGTAAACTAAAACTTTTCTACAAGTTTAGGGACTCTTACAACAAAATATAAAAATAACAATGAAAGATTATGTATACATTAATTGGCTTCTTAGAAGTCATCATTTTGCTGTGTATCTATGTACAAGGAACTGTGCTACTGACTATTATTTATTTATTGTCATTCTTACTTCTTTGACCAAGTAGGGGAAAACAGTACCATAAAGAAGGGTCCATCTGAGCTCACAATTTGAGAGTAGAGTCCATCATAGCGAAAAACGGCAACGTGAGAGTGAGAGCTGAGTCACGTTGTGCGACAGTGAGAGTCCTATTGGCCCCTTGTTAGATGAATGGTGCTCATGATTTATTCCGTATGGGACCCCATCCCATGAAGTCTTCCTACCCCAATAAAGCCCAGGAATTGGTGTCTTAGGTTGATCCTTAATGCTGTCAAGACTCATCATCACAGCTATACAATTTATTGAAATATATTCAATTTATTGAACTATATTCAGTAAATTTTAAATTTATTAAACATACATAGCTGGTCAATGAGGCTACAGCAGTGTTTAATGTTCTGTCAGAATATAAATCTCTCCTCTGTCTCTTTCTACAGTCTTACATGGGTGATATTTAAAAAATAATAGCTGGGATAGTATAGCAGTAATGGATTATTGGAAAACAGATTGGAAAGAGACAGTTAGTGAGAGAGAAGGAAGAGAGGCCAAGGTCTGGCATTCTTCATCTCCTGTGTGGAGTGTAGCTGGCTGGCCTGTGAGTAGTGGAACTGATGGAGCCAGGGCCCTTCTTCGGCATAAGATTTTCTGAACCATAATAGGACTGAATATCCATCCAGGTACTTCAGAAAGACCTATAGAATTTCACTTAGATGAACCTATGTCTTCTCAGGTCTGCTGAGATGTACGTAAATTTGTGGTCTTTTCTTTTTGTGTCCAAGCCATTCTCTGCCTCTGGATCCATAAAAACAAAGAGGTGGGCATCAACTCTCCCAGTCCTGCACCTTGCTGAATATTTCTACTCCTGGTGTACATAGTCCACAGTCTTCTACAGATGTAGATGGTAAGCACAGTAGAAATCACAAATGGAGACAGAGCCCCAGAACTCATTTGTTGGGTGTTATCAAATATGTAGTCAAATCTCAGCTGACCAGAGGGACTAGAAAGGCAAGGATATTGAGTTAGAAGTGCTCCATGGAGTGAGTATTGATTATGTCCTTAATGACACGGCAGAGTATTGACTGGGAATTCAATTAGAAGTAATTATGCCCTTTAAACTAATGTGTCCAATTGAAAAGGTTGGAACTTGCCAAGGACCCTAGAAATTCTTGAGTGATGATGGAATGCACCCAAACAGATGGCAAACACCAAACTTTTCTGGGGTTCACAAGTTCTTCAAGGCTGCTAGCAGAAGAATCACCAGGTTTTATTACAGATGTCAGAACTCAAATAGCCTTGTGATAATGGTAGCTAGCCAGGTTCACTAGAAAGGTTCCAACCATGGAAGCATCATTATCTCAATGATAACTATCATTTTATTAAGTATTTTTTATGTTTTCCAAGACATTGAACTATACGCATAACAGTTGCTTTAATTCTCAAGTCTAGATCATGGCAAACTAAGACCAGGGTTAAAACAATGACCAGGGTTAAATTCAATAAATAAATCTGCTTTTACAGGTAAAAATGGACAAAGTCTTTCATTGCATACATATATATTATCTACAAAGATTTTATCCTTATGGAAAGTTTTAATGTTTTTTTTTTTTAAGTTACTGAGTTTTAGAAACTCGATTTAAAGGACAATTCTATCTAGTACCTTCTCTGTCATCTTCCCAAACTTCCCCATTCCCATGTAGACTTCACTGGTAACTTCTCCAAGCAGGAATTTTCAGTATGCTGCAAGGCAAGTACTTTAATGATTATGGGGTTTGTTGTTGTTGTTGTTGTTTGAGACAGGGTTTCTGTGTAGTTTTGGTGCCTGTTCTAGATCTTGCTCTGTAGACCAGGCTGGCCTCAAACTCACAGAGATTCACCTGGCTCTGCCTCTTGAGTGCTGGGATTAAAGGCATGTACCACCATGGCCCAGCTCATGATTATGTTTCTTTTTACAAGAAAAATACTCTATCCAGTTTAAAATATTTATTGGAAATATTTTCTAAATATGTTAATTTCATGATATTTAAACTGTCCTCATAATTTGAGACAAATTTTTTTACGCATTTTCAATGAAGCAATACAATAAAATAAGATGTGTATTTGATGGAATAGTAAACAACAAATCAAGCGGATAGGATATAATGTTAAATGAATAGGAACAAACATAAAATTGTGTCTTTGCAGTTCAATTCAGTTATTAGGCAAGATTCAGTGATGGTTTATGTTCTACACCTATATAGTACTTAATAGACACACTCTCCACAATGGGAGCTTGTTATAATAGAGACACTCTTCAAATGAGAGCTTATCATCAGTGGGGAAGAAAGACCTGGAATATAATCACCCAAATGATATAATATAATTGGAAAACAGAAGAAGGAAACAACAGAATATTCACAAAGAGTTTTACTAGAAGGATCTGCACAGGAGTGAGGAAGTTCTGTGAAATGTTTAGGATGTGTTAGAACTCTGGAGCAATGGGTAACATAAAGTCTTCAAGACAAGAAGAAAATGGGGTAGAGACTGGTCCCTGGGTGAAAGCCCCATGGATATTTGAGAAATTATTAAGAGGAACTTAATATGAAAGGCAGACAATTCCAGGAGATTCAGGCATAAAGGAACAAGTTGATCCAAGCTAGACTGTGTTAGTAATGCCTATGAGTATTTGAAGCTTTCTACTGAGGTTCAGCAGAAGCAAGAAGAACATGGCCAAGCGGACATTTTAAGGTAAGTTTCTGATTAACTGAAAAGAATGGGTTATAAGCAAGCTAACCTAATTGCAGATATGGCCAATACCAACATTTCCTTTTTAAAACATAGAAATTCAAATTAGGAGAGGCCAAAACAAGAAATAGGGAGGAAGTTCATAAGGCCTTCATCCAGGCTAGGTAGTAAGCATCTCACACAGAATGAAGCTTCTGAGGCTACCTTTGCACTGCCTGTGATGCCTCAGGCCATACTCTTCACCCTGGGCTCATCTATGCTCTACATTGTACCTGAGGAAGAGCTTTTGTCATTGATCAAATGCTGCAGCTTGCTGGGAGCCATTAATCAATTTCACCAGCTGTTTATAGCTTTATTTACTACAAAGGAAGCAAGGTAATCCCTGTAAACTCAATAGATCTAAATTAACTGCATGTTCAGGAGCCAGCTTAGAAAGAATTATTGCTCCTTGGCTCAGGGGGACAGAGGAAAAGAATGAGCACAGGACCCTGAGACACGGGCTCTGACTTGTTTTCTGGGGTTCAGGATGGTTACACCACATAGGACACCTGCTCGATGGGGTCTCTATTAAAAGGTCTCTTGATGGAGAAGGGCACTGTTCTCCTTGTTTAGAATCACTCAGTGAAGCACCTGTCAGTCACTGCTGCCTCTCCTTCCACTCTTCTGCCTCACCTGCCTTTGCCTTCCCTTTCCTTCCCTACTAAAGAAGACATTCTTAAAAGGATAGACATTTTCTCCACATCATTTTTATTAGTGGTCATGACCATCTTGAATTTGTTAATCTTTGTTGAATTAAATTACATCAGCCCAATTTATAGTAGATATAATGTAAAACATAGATAGATGAGAGAGACAGGCAGATTGATATACAGATAAAATGTACGCACAGGCCACAGCACACGTGGGTGGTCATCAGACTTGGCAGCAAATGCCTTTACCTACAGAGCCATCTTGTTGAACCACCATTCCAAATAACAGGCACCATCTTGAAGCCATGTGCCAGAAATAATAGTGTTTTTTTTCATGCAAAAATTTCTTTTTAATTAACATGCAAAGTAACAGGTTTTCTTGACATTTCATAAATGTTTAGTTTTGACTGATCCCCACCCAACCCACCTCCACACACAGTCCTCTCTATATATTCCTGCCCTCAATCCTTGCTTTTACTCTTCCACACCCAGTAATGTCCCATCTACTTTCAGATTACATGTGGTAAACCCCCACCTTCCCATCTTCCTTAGTACCTTCTGGCCCTATGGGCCGTTTCCTAATTTCATGACCTCTACTCACACTCACTCTCATTACACATGCAGAAAAGTTAGGAGCTAAGATCTGCATAGGAAAAAAGACAAGGCATATCATTATAAGCCTGGGTTATCTCACTTAATATATGTTTCAAACCCGTATTTTTTTCCTGCAGATTTCATAATCTCATTGTTCCTTTAAAATTTTATTGAGAATTTCATACACAATTTTGATCAAATATACCACCCACTCCCTCCCCCACAACTCTTCTCATATCTCCTCCACCACTTTTCTCTCCCCACTTCTACTGGGGAATCTACTTACTATGTACATTTGCGTACTGCCCTCTACCAGAGCAGAAGAAGCGTTATCAGGAGTCATATCCTTGAAGAAAACTGATACTCTCCTTCCCCCTTCAATCAACAATTGTCAATAGCTGCTCAGATGGGGAGGGTTGTTATGAAACTCTCCCCATCTATGCTGGGATTTTGACTAGCTTGGTCTTGTACAGGTCTTCTGTACAGTAACAGCCACAGCCACTCAGTACTCAGCTCACTTCACAATGACCCAATTGGGTACAGAAAACACTTTCACAGCGGTCCTCTCTGGTTCTTAAATCCAGATGGCCCCTTCTCCACAATGATCTCTTTGCTTGGTGTTGGGGACAGGAAGTGGTATAGATTTCCCATTTAGTGCTGAACACTACACAATACTTCATTCTTTGCATGTTAATCAATAGAAAGTTTTTGTATTAATTACCATCTACTACAAATGAAGCTTTATGATGAGGACTGAGAAATATACTAACCTATAGGTATAAAGAAAGGGACATAGGAAATTATGTATTACTGTCTTCACTCAACAGAATAATAGTAGTTAACCCCTAAGGTCTATGCCATATGCAGTCATGGATTTGTTATCATGGATAAGTTATCAGTGCAAGCACAAGTTACACTTGTGAAGTGGGCCTTAAACACCACAGAAAGTTGTTGGTTACTCTCTCCCATGATATTTGTGCCAATATTGCAGCAATGGACGTTTCTTTCCAGGCAGTCATTATTATAGTTTTTAGCTTTCACATCTGGGTAAGACTGTGAATTGCTCTTCTCTTTCTGTAGTCTTCATAGTAGTATGAACTACAAACTATTCATAGTGTTCCAGCACTATGAATTCTATGCAGCAGGAACAAAACTTACCAGATTTATTTTTCTGTGTTCTATGACTTAAGTGTGTTCAGTGTTAAGCAACCAGAACTTACTGGCTGGTGTCTGGAGGGTCAATAATAAAAACGGCAATAGGCGATAATTCTTTGGAGACTATTGAACTCCAATAATCAATAACTCAAATTCTACTCTGTGCTTGTATCACATTTTCATTTTCCATTCTTTCCATCTTCCAATACAATTGTGTAGAAGAAAAACTAATGTTCTTACCTAAAAGATGAGCAGACTGATGCTCATATAAATGATATAAATTTCCTATCTTCACAAAAAATTGGCTATAGGGGAGCTTGCCTGGCTATAACTTTGTTTAATGTATACTTTCTCTGGAGTCACAGCCCAGGGTGACTGACACCATGGAGTTGAGCTGAATGAGCTTTCCTTGAAAAAAATCTCAGATACCACTTTTCTCCTAGCCTTACAGTTTCTTATTACTTATTCTTCTTAGTCTGTACTACTACCCATACTTCCATGCATTGCTGATTTACCTCAGAATGTGTGCAAGCTGTACCTTCCTACAAGGCATTGTTTCTGCATATAATGTTATAACTTCTTTGCTTCCATGAAAAATATCCATTAAGCCTGTCTGTGCACCTTGTTATAAGATTCCTTACACACTCCTTCCCTTTCCTGACACTGCTGTCCTCTGCTCCTCTGATTCTTGCTCATGCTGAAAGCACCTCACCTATCACCCTGCTACATTTGTCATTAGGTCCCCAGCATGTAGCAAAAATGACTACCACAGAGTCTATCTGGCACATTGTTGAAGCCATTAGATTAAAATAAGAAAGAAGACCCTACCCCTCAAACACATTGGAGATACAATGCTTAAGCACATATAAGCCATGTATAATATATTAATATATATATATGTGTGTGTGTGTGTGTGTGTGTGTGTGTGTGTGTGTGACATATATAATAAAAATAAATTCATTTCATTACAAACTTAAATATAAATGTATTCTATTTTCCAAGGATGGAAAACAGCAACAAGCAATTATTGAGCAGAGATCCTATGGTTTTCTCTCATTTTGTCTTCAATGCATACTTGTATTTTCTGGCAAGCCAAACATCAGCAGATGGATTACATAGCACCCTGTGCATCTCCCAAAGTCTGACTCCAGCACAGACTCCAATCACAATGTAATTACAGACATTTGCTATTTTCACAATGCTCCCACCCACACTATAAATGTTCCTCTTCCTATTTCTCCATGGCTCACAACTCTTCACCAGCCTCTGAGGCAAAAGAATCCCTCCACTAACAGATGTTCTTGAGCTTGGTCATCTGTGCTAACCCATAGGAGCTTGCCTGCCAGGGTTCACTGTGAAGCCTAACCTTTCCATGCAGATGCTTTTGAAAGTGTCTAGAGCCCAAGCATAGGGACCTCCCTGGTATTAATTCACATATTCTCTGGATAGAATTTACAGACAACAAACAGTGGCCCTGACATCTGTTGATCCAGGCTTGACAACAGAGAAGAAATGCAACTTATCCAAAGAAATGATAGTTATGCCCAGAGCTTTACGCTTCCATTTTTAGCATGCCTTCGCTGCTCAGGTTTCTTGACTCCTCTAAAAATATGAGGTCCTCAATAAACACAAAAGGAGGAAATGTTGCCTAATGCATAGGGATAAAATGGAGAGAACATGGCATCAATTTGGAGAGCATTCAAACATAAGCCTTGCTGGGTTTTATCTTTCACTTGAGATGTTGTCTCACCCTTTTTATACCTCAAGTTCCCTGGTCTATAACATCTTCTTCAGTGAGTTAAATAAACCACGATTCTTTTGGGTACAGAAGCACCAAGTGTCCAGCATGCAGTGAATGATCAGTAACATCAAGTCTCATTGATCTCCTGATCCCTGGGAACAGGGAATGAAAGATACTTTTAAAGCAAACTGGGTGTTGTAGCTAGTTTTTTTTACAATCTGACATAATCTAGAGTCATCTCAGAAGAGGAACAACTGAGGAAATGTCCCCCTCAGAATACCCTGTATGCAAGTTAGTGGCACAAATGACTAATGTGGGGATACCAAGCCCACTCTGGGTAGTGCTGCCCCTGGGCAGATGGTTCTGGAGTGTATAAGAATGCAAACTTAGCAAACCAGAGGGAAAAAGCCAATAAGCAGAGTTTTTCCATGGCTTCTGCTTCAGGCCCTGCCTCCAGATTTGTGCTTTGAGTCCCTACCCTGATTACTTTGAATGATGGACTGTTATCTGGAAGTGTAAGAGAAATGAACCCTTTCTTCTCTTGGCTGTTTTTGGTCATGGTATTTCACCACAGCAATAAAAGCTTTAGCTAAGACACTGGGCAAGTCAGCCACAAGGATGAGAAGTAAAAAATAAAATAAATAAAAATTCTAAATGAATTCTGAAGTAAATTAAGAAAAATAAAATATAAAATAAATTATAAATAATTAAATTATAAAAATTTGCCATAAGAAAAAATAGTATGTAGCTTGTTCTGGAATTGCTACTTACAAGAACAAATGTTCTAGGAATGACCAAAAGGGGATACTTGTTAAAACTATTAAACATTAACCAGGGTAACACCATATTTTTGTTAACTATCTCTCCCTATAATCAACTATCTAAGATATAATCTATAGAGAGAAAAGATTTATTTGGGCTCATGAATTGAAAGATTTCATCCCATGGTTGCTTGTTCCCATTGCCTCTGGCCTGAGTTGATACCAAAACTGTGGCAAAGATCAAGGCAGCTGATCCCTTGGTGAACAAGAATCAGAGAACAGAGCTAGGGAAAAGCAGAGACAAGATATACCTTTCAAAGTCACACTCTGGACCACCTCATCCAGCCAAACTCACCCCTTTGCTTCCATATGCTCTGATTGATGCCATCAGGTTACGAGCCTACAAACAGAGTAACACTTGATTAGATGACAGGTCTGGTGCTACAATCATTTGGAAAACAATTAAGAGATGTATTTTACTACTTTCCTACGCATTTCTCAATCTGGTGAGTTTGAAAATTGCAATTGACCATCACAACTTCCATACAACATTACTTCATGCAAATATTTAGGCATTTGGATAAGTCAAAATTTGGACTGGCAAGATTGCTCAGCTGGTGAAGGTACTTGCCACCAAGCCTGAGGCCTGGAGTTTGATCCTTCATATCCACAGTGCAGAAGAAGAGATCCTATTCCCAAACGTTGTCCTCATCATGGCATATGCTTATCCACACACATACACAAAAAAAAGATTAAAAAGATTCAATATGTAAAACACGAAAATTCATGAATTTTCGATTAATGATGTAGAAGGATGTTTTAGTCTTTTTCACTCCTTTCTCTCTTGCTGTCAAACTCTCTTGACCGTGGAAGAATGAAACTAAATTTGACTGATGATTCAGTTGAGGCAACTCTATCATCCCTGATTAAGAAGATAGGGCTGTTCACAAAGTAAGAGCAACAGCCATCTAGAAATTCCAATTGTAATAGAATCATCTAAAAGCAAAGCCCCCTTTTCACATGCTCATCTGACAGTAGTGGCTTATGCATTGCACTCTTCTCTATTTCAGGTCATCTGGGTACCAGAACAATCCATCTGAAACACACACTATCTGATCAGTCCGAAGCCACAAAACACCTGATAGGACCTGTCAAACTGTTCCTCTGGTAGATAGCATCCACACACTCTTCTGATTTTCTCAGTGTTCCCCTACTCCTGAGCTCCCTCCAGGATTGGTTCACACTTTACAACAATCTCTGGGCCTTAACCAATCCAGCTCTTTGGCTTCAGCTCTTCTTTCTCAGCTTTCTTTGTTTTTAGGTCTCAAAATTTAGGTACAGAGCTGAGTACCTTGCTGTACTTTATTCTACCTGAGTGGTAGAAAAATTGTGTACTGTTTGCAAGGTTTGTGTTTCAACACCAGAAAGGGAGAACATGGTGTGTTTTATAAGGCAATTCAGAGCTTTCTCTGACATTTCAACATGCTTTCACATATCCCAATGCACACATGCACACACACACACACACACACACACACACACACACACACACACACTCACACACACAACTCACTCATATACAGACTTACAGACACACACATACACTCACAAACACATACACTCACACACATATACTCAAACACACACTCATACACACTCTCATACACACTTACACACACACATAATCTGATACCCACAAGTCCTTTTATGTGTTTCTGTTGCTAATTTTTCTGTTTCAAATAACATTTAAGTGGTAAGTATTTGAGTAGTAGAATATATTTCCTAAAACAAGAATCACACTTTTTTGTCTTTAGTATTTTCTTGAATTTTCTTCTTTACTAATGATCCAGAAGCTTCTATACCTTAGAAGAATTTTAGGATCATTGGCATGACCATGAGAAAAGAGACATAGTTATGGGATCTCATGGTAGATTCCAAATTGTCTCTGCAAATGGCTGTATCTTGCCAAGTATAATATGAGAAAGCCTTGCCACCTAGACTAAGAATCAGACTTTCTACAGTGATTAGCATACTAGTTTTCTACTGCTGCCATAAAAATTACTAAGAAGTAAGTGCCTCAAACTGTATAATTTAATGTTATTTTGCTTTTTAAGTCTGGACACAGTGTGGATCAATTGAGTACTTTCCTTAGGATAAAATGTAAAGGACCAAAGGGTAAAAATCCAATCAACAAATGAAGAAGTGGATTGAACAAACAGTTCTCAGAAAAAGAAAAAAAAACTACAAATGTACAATAAATACAGGGAAAATATTTCAGCATCCACACCCTGCCTTGCACTGCTGAAGTTCAAATCAAAACTACACTGAGAATTCATTTCACTCTAATGAGAATGGCTATCAGAGAGAGAGAAAGAGAGAGAGAGAGAGAGAGAGAGAGAGAGAGAGAGAGAGAGAAGAAGAAGAAGAAGAAGAAGAAGAAGAAGAAGAAGAAGAAGAAGAAGAAGAGAAGAGAAGAGAAGAGAAGAAGGAAGGAAGGAAGGAAGGAAGGAAGGAAGGAAGGAAGGAAGGAAGGAAGGACAAAAGAAAGAACAACAATCCCTTACAAAGTTAAGCCAGGAATATAAACTAGTCCAGTCACTACATAAATCAGTATGGAGATTCCTCAGAAAATAAATAAAAACCTTGCCATATAATCCAGTAACACAACTCCTAAGAACATCTGAAGAGATCAAAGTCAGCACAGAAGGGAGATAACAGCACAGCCGTGTTTATTGTGGCATTATTCATGTTATACATGTTATGAAATCAGTGTAGATGTCTAGTCTCTCTCTCTCTCTCTCTCTCTCTCTCTCTCTCTCTCTCTCTCTCTCTCTCTCTTTCACACACACACACACACACACACACACACACACACACACACTCAAATTTTTTTCAGAGTTCAAAATCAGCGATTCTATTTTCCAAAATCAAACACAGAGATAGTGTTTTCTGGTGTCTACAACAGTCTTGGACTTCCGGGAATAATGGTTGTCACTCTGCTCAACTATCCTTCTTGCTGAAGTGACAACTTACAAAGGCCTAGTGTGTGTAACCAGGAACAGAAGATCACCCTTTGTGGCTTCACATCTGTGCACTCAACCCCCACAGGCAGTAGACAGGACAGGTCAATGTGCAGAAAAGAACGCTGGCACTGCAGAGGTGAGGAAGCTGGGACATGACCTGGGATGCAGGACTCTGAGACTAAGGTTTCTTTCATGATCTGTACTTAGAGTTCCAAAATCTGAAAGGATTTTACCCTTTGGCCCTTTACATTTTTCCCTGGTTTCTGATTTTAGCACTTCAGTGTTCAAATATGATTTCATTTCTAAAACTTCTTAAGCCTTTTATTTAAAAAATGACCTAATAAATAAACATAGTTAGTGGAAGTTATTTTTCCCTATAAAAACCCAAGGCTGTTTTCAAGGCCATCTCACTCAGACTATTTCACCTTTAAATGTGGATAAGGAAATTTCTGAAAAGAGTCAAACACTGAATTCTCTGTCGATTCAGCACACACACAAAAAGCTTAGAGGTAAGCTAGAGGATAAGTGAGGCCATGTATACAGACTCAGGTCATAACTGCCATGTAAAGACATTCTCAGTGTAAAAGCACATGTGCAGGAGTGTGGCAGTGGCTCAGTCAGGAAAGGGCTTGCCACACAAACATGAATACTTGAGTTCAGATTTCCACAACACACCTAAGAAAGCCAAATACAGAAGAGAATTCCAACACTGGGGAGGCAGAGACAGGGGTATCCCTAGCACTCACTACCCAGCCAGCCTAGATGAACTAATGGGTTCTAGGTTCAGTTAAGAGACTTTTTCTCAAAACCTAAGGTGGAAAATGACTGAAAAAGACACAGAGAGAAGGGGAGAGAGAATGAGGGAAGGAAGGAGGGAGGGAGGGAGGGAGGGAGGGAGGGAGGGAGGGAGAGGGAGGGAGGGAAGGACAGAGAGACAGAGAGAAACATATGACATGCTAGATAGGTGATCTATGGTGGATGGATAGATAGACAGACAGACAGAGCTAGAGACATAGCTCTAGATGTCCAGTACATCCCTATGTGTATATTAGCTGTAGAATTCCATCGGCATCTGGAGACTTTCCTACTTCTTGCTTACCTCAGAGGCTGGAATTGTGTATGGTTTGCTGTGGAAATACAAATAGACCAATGAATGAATGAAAGCAATCACTTTTAATCATTTCAGAATGTCACCAAATGATGGAGAAAGAAATGATTTCTCTTCAACTGACTCCCAGACTTGAAGTCTTGTAGGAGTCCTAAGAGAAATATAGAGAAAATTCAAACTTTGATGTGTAAGGTTTCCATTTTAGGTTGTCAATACAAACAGTGATGCTGGGAAAATAGAGAGAGCAGTCACACAGACAACAGCTGTATCCATTCTAGGCTTTCATACTTCATAACAGTTTTAAAACTTTTCAAAAATATTAATCTAAATAAAAACGTGATATTATAAAAATCTTACAGAACATGCTAGCACCCCATGAATATGTTCCCAAACTCCACATATCCATAGACCACAAAGTGTAAAACATGAGGCTAGTTCAGGTCCCTTGGCTTCAAAGAAACAGAACCTGTTTTAATTTTAAGATCCATTTTCACCTCCTTTCGTTATGAGAGGAAAACATTGTTATCATAAGAAATTATTTATTTTGCAATGTCACTCAGGTTTTTAGTAGCTGAGAAAATTCTGGAATTTTCTCATATTAAGATTCCTAGTTCAGTGCTCTTTTCAACCAAACTGGCAGTCTGTCCAAAAGTTGGTCAGTGAATATTATTGCAATATATTTGAAGAGTAGACCAGGAAGCACACATCATTGTAACTGGCTCCTAAGTGGCTGGCCCCTGATCTCTGTCACTGACCGTGTCTCTTGCATAGACCTTGTAGACAACAGGGACCCAGTGTTCTCCATACCCAGGCAGTGTGGAACCATTGGCTCCAGATCATTATATGCTTTGAGTGCAGAGAACTGCAAAATTTCAGTTCCCCAAGGCACGGTGGCTTGCCTCTGTTTGCAAGAGAAAAAATTGAAGAGTAAGCAAAATTAGAATATTTATTTTATATCAAATACATTTAGAATCATTATGTTGATCAATGATGGCTGATGTGCACTTCCATCTCCACACTTATTGCATTTTCAGGATTTGAATGATGCATAACGACATGGAGTTAGACTAAGAAAAACAGAATTCAGGGCAGAGATTACTTGGGCAAATGTTGTTCAATAGAAAAGGCAGATAATTTGGTTCTCATGTTTTAGTAAGAGTAAAGCACAACAATGATGGAAACTCCCAGCATGAGTCTTCTCCTTTTATGTTTATGAAACAGCTATCTAAAAGCAGGAGGTTCATTATCAAAGTCAGCATGTATTTTTGCATTACATACAAGAACAGAAAGTTGTTCGGGGCCAAGAAATATTAAATGGAAGAAGCAAAGTCCCAGAATGCCCATCTCTTCCTTTTGACATGTGCAATAATCAGGTATTCTCTTCTAAACAAACTTTTTGCATTGCCTTTCTTGATGAATGAGGACCTGCTTTACTGTGGCATCAAACATCCAGGACCAAAAGCTCAGACATAGTTTCTCAAACCAGTTCCTCCAAGGTAGGTCACCTTGCATGTAACACAATTATCTGCACATCAAATCCCAACCTTCCTTCCTCTGCAAAGTTTCAGTATCTACCTACCTCTGCAGTTCCTCTGCAAAGTTTTAGTACCTATCTACCCTATGCTAGGCACAATGTTCAAATCTGGAGAAATATAAGTAAAAATCCACATTCCCCCTCATCTTCTAGAATAATATTTATCAACTTCCACAGGCATCAGGCTTAGGAGCTTTAGGCACACAGGGTCCTTTAAGAGGGGAGGTAAATGTAATGTGAGCAGTTTCAGGGGCTTGCTACAGCCATCAAGCAAGCTTGTGGCCTGTCTGGAGGAGTAGCAGACACTTTCTTCAGGGAACTAGGGCATATATAACACAGGAATTAGAGAAACTGAGAAAAAGGCACTGGATATGGGATACTCACAGTCTTCTACTAGTACTCCACACCACCAGGGTAAGCACAGCAGCAACAAGCTATTTGAGACATGGCCTCACTTGCATCCTCCAAATGGATTAGAAACAGTCCCCGGTTTCCTAGTATTCCAAGGCTTTAATGGTACAAATCATCATAGTCCTGGGCAAACTGAGATGCATGATCATGACCTCATCTAGTTTCCAAGTATCTCCCCGTGGCTCTTACTGGAATCACATAAAAATAGGTTTCTGGATGATGTAGCTCACCCTTAAACAGCTGATGTATTAAGCAAACACCATGAAAATTCATATGTGTCTCTTTTTAATACTCTACTATCTGTTAAATTCACAAAATTGTCTATTTTATGAAATACAAGATAATAAATACATGTATAAAATAAGGTTAAAATAGGAGAAGCTATGAATTGTGGCCCTTACTGTGTTTAATGATCACTACTTAACCAAATCTTTGTCTGCCTTTCTACTTTGAAGGATAAATTTATAACTTCATTTTTTTTTCTTTGTCCTAGATTGAAAAGTTCTATCCCTTCTCTCTTTTCATCATCTGCTGTTCTTTTCCACTGGCTAAATGCAATCTAGAGCAGGAGAGAAAAAGAACACTGAAGTGGTCTTTAGGGATCAATTTCCCAGGATACAAAGTAAGGCTAGGGAGGGGAGCAGATTAAGGACTTCATACAGAACTTGCTTATTACGGTATGCTTAAAGCAACTTTTCCTAATTTCTATAAGTAAAAAACTATCTTAGCTTATAAGTGGCTTACCCCATTGATTAAGTCTTCCAAGTCTTTCATATTCCAATTAGCATATTCATCTTTGCACAGCCTTGTTGTAATTCCATGATGCTCTCTGATTAAAGGGCTCATGACTTTATATCCTGCAAAAATATTCTCTACAAATGAAAAGAAGCCATCACTCCTTATATCCGCATACAGAATCTAGTTTTGAAACAACATAGCTAATGAAATCATGTAAAATACATTACCAATAATTGTTCTAATTAAACCTCTTGAGCCCAAGATAGCCTGATAGGACAGCATGGTGAGGGTGGCAGCCCTATGTCCATGTCTGAAAATGTGTGGCTTAATTCTACCTGTCCTTTAGTTAACACAGGCCCTTGGTAAAGTCATTATGATTCTTCCCATGCTGATTTCCTCATCTGCTCATATGGGAAAATCATAGTGACTTCTTGGCATAGCTATGAATTGCAAACAAAAATGAATACAAATGCCCCTGGGAAGTTGCAAGGACTATATAAGGATTTATTGCTCATTGAAATAAATTAATTTATTGCAACTGAATGGCAGGTACTGGGAAGTCTCAAATGCATATTTATGATATGTTGTAAGGAACAAAAGAAATTACAATAATTACCTTCAAATAATTCTTTGAAAATCACGAGGTACATACATCATCTTCATTTTATAATAGCATTATAACATGTGTGTATTTAATTTAATAAATTATCATTTTGTTTGTCAAAGGAGTTGTAAATACATGCAGAGATTTTAAATTCTTAAAAATAGATGGATGATAAAACCCAAGGGATAGGTTGTTAAATGGAGGAGTCAGTACAGAGTGAAGATACCTAAATTTGTGGATAAATCCATGATACCACACTCACTCTGGGAGAGTGGTATAAAAACTGATCTATTTAGAAGTCAATACTACTTTGCATCTTCAAGGTTAAAGACTTATTTAAATCTCAGTGTCCTAGATCGGGTATGTATATCTGATCATAACCAAACCTTCCTGATTCAAGCTATGATCTTTTTTGCAATTACATAGATGGGGACACATGGAATACAGTCCTGAAATGTACAAGCAATGATCCATTAGTACTAAATGAATCTAAACTCTTGTTAATAACAGAAAGATTCCAGACATCTTCCTCAAATCTCTCAGTCATAAACATTGTTCTATGTTCTATATTTTATGTTTATTTCCAAAAATCTTTCTAGCCTTAGCCCTCCTGAGTGATAAAGATACTATTCTTAAAGTACTAATATGTGCTAAGCACTGTGTTATGTGTTAGTGATCATTATCTAATTTAATTCAAAAATACTGATTTTTTAATCTGGAAATTGAAGTTTCAAGGCATGAGCTCAATTCTTACACATCAACCATTTAAATACCTCCATTGTGTGCACAGCATGTTGCTCAAGGCAGCTGGCTTTTTGGAACCTATTCCCTTGCTGGGATGCCTCACCCAGCCTTGATGCAGGGAGAGGAGGTTGGGACTGCCTCAATTTAATATGCCATGCTTTGTTGACTCCCATGGGACGCCCTCCCTTTCTGAATGGAGGAGTGGATGCAGGGGGTGGGAGGAGGGTAAGATCGGAGGTGGGAAGAGGGAACAACAGGAAGAGAAGAGGGAGGGGAAACTGTGGCTGGTATGTAAAATAAATTTTATAAAATAGAAAAGAAATAAAAAATAAAACGCACTGTAACAGTGGTTCTTTGAGCTTCAAAGCCTCTGTCCAGTTGTGATAAGAAAGTGATGATGGTGGTAACGGTGATGTTGATGGTGATATTATTCATGACAACAATGATGGTGATGATGATCATGGTGGTGACAGTAGTATGGAGCTTATGATGGACAAGGCAGTGATTATGGTGACAGAGGCAATGAAGGTGGTGAGTAATAGTGATACTGAAGATAATGGTGACATCAATGATGATGATGATTATGATAGTAATGGTGATGATGATGGTGATATTAATGTTGATGATGGTGATGATGATGGTGATGGTGGTGATATGTTAATAATAAGTATTATGATAATGTTGCTTCCTATTCATATCTGTGGTCAAACTAATCTTGACAAATAGATTTTTTAAACAAGCATATATATATAATGTATGCTTGTTTTTTAAACATATATATATATATATCACATCTATCATTTGATTTAAACATTTTAGTTTATGTTTTACAATCCCATTATTGTCACTGATTGATACTATGTCATATATTTGTTTGACTTTATAATAGATGGTCTATCATCTACTAAAGTATAATATACATAGAGACAGGATATTGTCTGTCCTCTTTGCTCTCCTCTAAACCTCTAGCACTTAGACTGGTACCTGGCACTCAATAAATAACAATCATCAACTAGGTTGTTTTTGGAAATTGATCTGCCAGGCACTGTGCTATCCTGGTACATTATGTTATTGAGGTAACCATAGAAAAAAATTAATTACCATAGAAAAAATGAATTACTTTTATACTTTAAAAGTTGAGAAAGGGCCAGGCAGGCACTAGTGGCATACTCCTTTAATCCCAGCACTCAGGAGGTAGAGGCAGGGAGATCTCTAGCTTCGAGGCCAGCCTGGTCTACAGAATGAGTTCCAGAACAGACAGAACTACACAGAGGGAAAAAAAAGGTGAGATACTGAAGCATGGGTGCTGATAAGGAAACAGTAAACACATCTACTAAAGGGCCAAGGACAGAATTTAATGCCAAATTCTCAATCACTCCAATGCCCTGTTATAGAAGTTGATTAAGTAGCATAACTTTTGTGAGACTACTTTTTTTTTCTTCAGTTAAATAAAGGAGTGTCTTAGTCACTGTTTAATCACTGTGAAAAGACACCATGACCAAGGCAACCCTTATGAAAGAAAACATTTAACCAGGGGCTGTCATAAGTTTGCACATTATCATCACAATAGGAAGAAGACACCATATAAGCAGACATGGTGCTGGAGAAGTAGATGAGCATTCTAGGTCCTTATCTTCAGGCAGCAGAAAGAGAGAGAGACTGGGCTCGGCATGGGCTTTTGAAACCTAAAGCCACCCCTAGTGGCACAGTTCCTTCAACAAGGTCACACCTACTCCAACAAGGCCACACTTGTTTGAACATATGGAAGGTCATTCTTATTCAAACCACCATGTTCCACTCCCTGACCCTCATAGGCTGGTATCCATATCACTTGCCAAAATGCACTCAGTTCAACTTTAAAAGTCCACACAGTCTCTCACAGTCTCAACATTGTTTAAAAGTCCAAGTTCAAAGTCTCTTCTGAAACTCAAGGCAATCTCTTAACTATAACCCCCTGTAACATCAAAATCAAAAAGCAGTTCACATCATACAAAGGCACAGTATATACATTATCATTCCAAAAGGGAGGTAGGGAGCATAGTGGAAATACTGGACTAAAGCAAGACCTAAACCCAGCAGGGCAAACTCCAAATTCTACATCTCTGTGTCTGATATCAAAGTGCTGTTCAGATCTTCAACTCCTTTCAGCTTTGTTGACTCCAACACACTTCTCACTCTTGAGACAGTTCTACAGCCAGTGTGCAGCTTTCTTTGGCATGTATCTCATTACTCTGGTATCTCTGATAGCATGGAGTCTCCAACATAATCCAGACTTAACCTTTATAGCTTCATACAAGAAGCTCTCTGAGCCTCCATGCTGCAACACCCCCGACAGACACATGCCTGGCCTCAGCAACTTTCCTCAGTCAGAGAGGGAGATTCCACAACACTTTTCTTATGTCCTTGACTCTAATGCCAGAACCACACGGCCAAAGCTATCAATTTCTGCTACTTGGTGGGGCTAGAACGTGGCTCCCTTTTTCAATAGCACTGTATCACCTTTAGTTGTGGATGGCTTTCTTCACTGCTGTAGCTTTTTTTTTTTCTTTTTTTTTTAATTCCTTTCACAGTTTGGAGGTTTAGCTGGGGAGAGGTTTTCCCCAAGGTCACCACTCCCTCTATTCCATTTCCCATCAGGTTTTTCTTTTGACTTTTTCACCTCCTTGAGCACTAGCTTTAGTTCTATTACACTTCCTGGTGCCCCTTTTCTCCTCAAACTGAATATTGACTATGTGTCTTAGCCCCACTTTCTCCCTTTCTTTATAGACCTGCATAAGAGTGATTACTAATAACCACAAGACAGAGTCAATATTACGCTAATATTAGACCTAAAATAACATCCAAAATGTGGTGAAAACTTACTTCCACTAGAGGATTATCAACTAATCGTGAGACAATAACTTTAATGGCTAAGGTTGAAGAAATAAAGTACATACAGTTTCTAGTGAAAGCAGAAATGAATAGCTGAACATTGTGGATCTACCATAGTATTGAAATAACCAAGTCCCCAATCCTAAATTCTCAACAAAGACAGACAGCAAAGCCTATTACTCTTCTAATCCCCTCCATGAATGCTGATAGTTTTGTTATCTTTTCCATCGTCCATACTAATTTCTTAGAAACTTCCAGGAAATTTTTCTCTTACAATAGCAGAAACCACTGTTATAACTATCAAGAAATATATTGATGCTACTTTTAAAGTTCACTAAAAAAAAGTGTGTGTGTGTGTGTGTGTGTGTGTGTGTGTGTGTGTGTGCGAGAGAAAGAGAGAGAGAGAGAGCTCCTGCACCCAAGAAGAGAACATTGGGTGTTCTAGCATATCACTCCACTTTATTTTCCTGAGACACATCTCTTATTGACATTGAAGCCAGTCTGGTAGCCAACAATCCCCAGAAATCCTCCTGTCTCCTTTCCTCAAGCACTGGGGTTACATGCACATATGTGGCCATACCTAGCTCCATATGCAGGTAGTAGAGATTCAAACTCAGGTCCTTTGGTTTGTGCAGCAAGTGTTCTTACTCATTAATTCATATACCTAGCCCCTTTCTCCTCTTCTTATTTGAACACCAGAGAAGATCCTTACTCCAATATAACATCATCTTAACTGCATCTGCATTGTAAGCCCATTTTCAAATAAAGTTGCCTTCTAAGGTTACTACAGTAGCCCATCTTCATGGCAAACACTATGCAACCTACAAAAACAGAAAGCTATAAGTATATTGAAATCTGTCTATAATGCCCACAGGTTAACACAGAGATAAACACAGGACACCCAGGGCAAATCATCAACAGCTGTAAGATTTTACCTGGAATAGTAATTTCAGAATTGTCTGCCATGAAATTGTCTGAAGGTCAAGGAAAATAAGCAAGGCCAGTCTCAAAAGAATATGAGCCACTGTCAAGTCCAGAGCAAGAAAAATGAGCATATTTAGACTGAGAACTCATTTGTTTGGGGATTTTCTGTCTGACAGAGGGTCACATCAGCAGATTTATAGCGAGAGACCTATCATGTCTAGGAAGCTTAGTCATCTCGGTGAACAGCTCCTCCAGAGTAGGGGCCAGCCATGTTTTAATTTGCATATCACTCAGGAGAATATTCAACTGTGGGGAAAGCTTCAGCACATGAGCATGGTAGATCAAAAGGCAGCATTTAAGCACCACCCTAATTAATCACTTTGGCTGGACAGCCAGTGACCCAAATGCTGGGGCCTGTATCATAACTCCCATGTGCAGTATCTACAAGCAGAAGAACTTTCAACCAGTAGAAATTCTCTTCCCAAGAGAAGCCTTTTGCACAGCAGATGTTTGCAAATCGTGTAGCCTGTGGGTGATGAATTAGCTTTTAATGGCATTCCCGTGTACTTGTTATAAATCATTAAGCAGCCAACAGACTGTCTCCTCTCTTCACAGCCCTAGTTGGCTGGGGTTCCTAAGTAGGAAAAATCAAGTCATGGGGCAAGGTTGCTACAATCAGTTGAAACTGCCAATCCTTCATTCTCCTCCTTTGTCCTTGAGCCCTGTCCATCATGGTAGCCATCACACATTTCTCATATTCTAGGGTCCTCTTTCCCCTCCTGCATCATCTTTTCACTTCCCCATGAATCTGGCCCCTTCTGCACTTCCCCACTCTTCACTCTGTTCCTTCTCAACCTCCCCCACAACTTCTATTACTCTTATCTTTTCTTCCCTCCACACTCTTCCATGCTTTCTTCCTTCCCAATCTTTACTTGGCACTAAAAATAAAAGCTGTTTGCTTTTGATAAGCTGGGGGGAAGAGAGAGATTTGTATGCTGACACAGTGTGATTCTTAACACCAATAATAATTCATGGTCAATTCTTACTGGAAATGCAGGAAATTAGAGAGCTGATGTTGAAGGAAGACAGAGAGAGAAAAAAATACATGATACAAAGAGAAAAAGTGCTCCACGTTTACTGAAGAGCATTTGGTAAGTACTAACTCTGTAAGGGGCAGCCATCATAAAGATTCAAGGGTCTTTACCTTTCAGAGAATATACATGGATTGTAGACAAGTGAGGTGTTTTAATTGCTGACATTTCCCTTGCAAAGGGGGACTTGAGAAACCTCTTATTTCAGCTTCAGAGCCTGACAATGCAAATAAAAATACTATGACACAGAATGCTTTTTCTGAAACAAGTTTCCTCTTTAATTTTAGCATCCAGTGGATAATTACTAAAGAGAGGAAAATGACCAGCAAGTGAGACAAAGTCAAATAATGTTTAAAAAACACACATTACCTGTGCATCTTGTGACTGTTGCATATATCAGGCATGCACAAGATGCTGGGTTCCAACTGTTTCTGGGCATGAAGCACTATTGAATGTTCATAACTCCACTAAAATAAAAACACCAAAAACAAAATAGACCTTTTACTTTAACGTTTCCAAGTTATCCAAGGCAGTTACTATCAGCAAAAAATGCCCCCCCTTGCCAAAGTGTTTATGTTCATCCCCCCTACCCCTCTAAATGCCCCTTATTTCTACCTTACACCTTCCATGTCAGTCTTACGTTCTACTGTGTCACCTGCAATATCGCTTTCAATCACCATGACTACTCCCCTCTTCTTGGTTAAGACTGTTCTCACAGGTGTTAGGAAATTCTCAGGCTTTTGTTGTGAAATAAACAAGCCCCAGTCAAGCTCTGTACTCCCTATACTGAGTGAATCTTCTGCCCTGCTCTTCCTTGGCTCTGTACCCATCTATGACAGCTCACACATTCATTCTGTGTCACTGTCCTTTGGCTCCCAGGGCAATCTCCGACTCAGAGACCTTCTGTGCCTCATCAGAGCCTTATGAGGTAAGTCCTGATTACACAGTCTGGCACCCATAGTCCTGCCAACTCTCCAGATCTGCCCCTCTCATTCCTGCCACTGCTAGGCCTCTGTCTCTAACTTCATGTTTATCTGGAAACCTGCACTCATACCTTCTTTCCTCTGTATCTATGCACACCACCTCCAGAAACCATCCCCACTCTTCTGCTCTAACTTCCCACCATCTGCTATGTATAAACAAGTGTCCAACCAAGTCCAGCCAATTCTCTCCCCTGAGTTCCAGATTCTGGAATGCCCAACATCTGCTGGGTTGCTCTGTTAGATTGCTTCTCTCAATTTCTAAAGCAATACACTGGAAATACATTATTTACACTTCTTCCCAAACCTGTTCTCTCTTTGGGTCTGTCTCCCAGTCGTTAATGCTGGCATCATTATCCACTTAGGCAACCTGACTCTACAGACAGTGGATTTAGGAAAATTTGGTCTTCCTTGTTCCTCATACCTGTGTCTTAGTTCTTTCAGCCCTGGCTTTATAGAAAGTTGAAGGAAGCTCCAACTACACCTCTCTAGTCCTGCTGCTTATTACTCACAACTTGAGCTGTCCAAAAATCCTTTCAGTAACCTTCCCATATTCAGTCTCCCCTCCTTAACCCTAGTTTGACTTTCAGATGCCAAGTATACTGTAGATGTCCCACAGCTCCTGGCAGTGTCAATGAATAAGCCCCAGCTCTTCAGCCTCTTGCTAAATACATGCAGCTCTATGTATCTTAACTCATCTCTTCACATTTGGAAGGAGGTTAATGTGCTAAGTGACTCTCTGTGTGTGTGTGTGAGTGTGTGTGTGTGTGTGTGTGTGTGTGTGTGTGTGTTACATTGTCTATTAGGTAGTACATGCTCATCTTACTGTGGGTTCTCAAAATAATAGCAGTTTTCAAATTCACATGAAAACACAAAGGACCCAGGATATCTAAAGCAATCCTGAATAAGAACACTGCTCTATCCATATAATATTACTTGTGTGTGTGTGTGTGTGTGTGTGTGTGTGTGTGTGTGTATTATATATGTTTGTATATCTCTGTGAGGAATTGGGTTGTTTGTATATATTTAGGAATATATATGTATATGTGTGTGTGTATATATATATGTATATACATACATACATACATACACACACACACACACACACACACACATATATATATATATATTTGAAAAATGGAGGAATTGTGGAGAGGAAAAGGAAGGGGGTATAAGGTGATATTACAATCTCATTTTTTTTAAATAATAAAAAACACTAATAGTAGTTTCACCATACCTGATTTCAAATAATACTCTAGAGCCATATTAATTCAAACAGTGTGATAGTAGCACAGAAATAAGCATATATCAGTAAGGTAGAGGACCTAGATATCAATCTACACAACTACAGCCACCTGATTTTTCACAGAGGCACCCACAATTCCAGGTTACAGTCCCTCATTGTGGGCAAGCCAAGATGACAAGAAGTTGAGGCAGAATAAAAGTTTTGCCCAGTGGTGATGACACACATCTTTAATTCCAGCACTCAGGAGGCAGAGACAGGCAGATCTCTGTGAGTTTGAGGCCAGCCTGTGCTACAGAGTGAGTTCCAGGAAAGGCACCAAAGCTACACAGAGAAACCCTGACTCAACCCGCCCACCAAAAAAAAAAAAAAAAAAAAAAAAAGAAGTTAAGGCAGACAGTCACATCTACAATCAAGAGCAGAGACAGACTGACTGTATACATGCCTGATAATCAGCTCACCTTCTCCACTTATATACAGGACTCAAACACCTCAATTAATCAAAACCATACCACATAGATGTGCCACAGGATAACCTGGTCTAGACAAACAATCACATTTCTTACCGGGTGGTTATAAATTTTGTCCATTTGACAATTAAAATTAAACATCACAAAAGGAAGCCAAAAACAAAGGCATATCAAAAGACCTACAATTTTAAAATATTATTAAAATATAACCTAAGAAAAATTTAAATGGGCATACCCTCCATAGATGGACAAGGTTTCTTTCAGAATATATCAGTAATTTGAAATAAAATCTGAGTGTCAGGTACAGAATATCTTACTATAAGATTTTAGTCAGGAAGGCCCCTGAGGTCCCTCCAACCATATAAGCTGTTTCCACTTGCCACTGTTCTTGACTCCCTATAAAAACTTTCTAGTAAATCCTATTAAAGATGATGGCATATACTTGAGACATGGGGAATATAGAAATCAAGCTGGAGCTGACCTGGATGATACCTTCATATTGGCTCTATTTTACAATGCCAAAATATGCTGGGCAGGATCCTGGGGAGAGAAAAGTCATCAATGCTCTTACCCAGCTATGGATAAACAAGGACTTACCAAGGAAGTTGTATCCTATAGTTCAATGGTGGCATGGTTGTTATTGTGTAAACCATCTGCTTTCTGGCTGTATTTGAGGCCTACATCATAGAACGGAACTCATGCCTGGTTCTAGCAACCTGATCAAGAGCCTAAGGCTGGGAAGATCATAGGCCTGTGAGGGAACCTACTACTGTGGCTTTCCTAAATTGTCATATTTTCAAACTTCCCTCTAAATACCCGTGTCTATAGGATTAGTGCTGTTCCCAGCCTTAATAAGAGAAATGTCCTGCTGTAGTGGATGGAGAAAATATAGAAAACTACAATTTGTTCAAGGAGTCTGTAATCTTAAGAGAAATAACCATATCAACACTTGAAAAGCTAACAAAACTTCTTAAAAGATTGTAAGAGCTAGAGAATGGGAGATATACAGAAAAAAAAAAAGACATCTTCTGGATGTGATACAGTCAATGCAGTCATGAACTCACTGCACAAGATATACATCAATTGAGTCAGCCAACATTGCATTATGGAAGAGGGATGGTTCCATGTGTTCCCACACTTCCTTGAGTAACTAATGGCTATTAATGGTTGTTGAGAAGGGAATTATCACTTTCTTCAGTGACAAATCCACTGATAAAATGTTCTCGTTCCAGTAAATGTCTTCTCACTCACACTTGGATGAGAAACTGCAGTTAAACTCAGTCACACATAAAAAGAAAGCAGGAAGAGGCTTGTTAGGAAGAAGGGCAAGAGCAGGAGAGGGAAGGGCATGAGAAGCAAAGGAGGGGCGAGGAAAGACTGAGTTCATATATAAATTACTGAAGTGTCAAATAATTTTTAAGTAGCTGTTTCAGAATTATATTGGTAAACGGGAGTCTTAGTTTCCATTCTATGGGCAATGGACAAGTACATACAATTCATTAAATAGATTGAATGAGACCATATGTGTTTATAACTCTTAGCACAATATTTACTAAGCACATGTTCATCGCTCTGTGGGTATTAGTTATTTTTCCATTCCTATGGCTGTAGGCCTAGGTGTGTACAACTTAAAGACTGAATGAAAAACCTATGCTTTTGTTTAAATTCTTTTTGTAGTCTTCTCTTATATATCACATCTTGACTGTAGTTTCCCCTCTTTCTCCTCCAGCAGTCTCTCCCAGCCCACCTCCCCTCTCCCCTAGATCCATTCTCCCTCCTCTCCCCTCAGAAAAGAACAAGCCTCCCAGGGACATCAACCAAACACAGCATAGTATGCTACTATAAGACTAAGCACATACCTTCACATCATGGCTGGATGAGGCAACCCAATAGAAGATAAAAGTTCCCATAAGTAAGCCAAAGAGTCAGTGACCACCCCAGCTTCCACTGTTAGGAAATTCTTATTAGGCTATTACAATATCAAATAGTTCACTGTTAGAACCATATGACATGGAGAAAAGCATAATGTTACAAAGTTGCAGAGAAAAATCAAGAGTAAGGATAGAAAATTGAGCAGATAGGAAGAAAGATAAGCAGACTTAGAGAACAGGTAACACATATTCAGCATCCACAGGGAACTATCCAGGAGCTAGCTCTGGGTACGCCTACATAAAATGGCATGATATATTTACATATAACCTAGAGAATCCAATCACATGTTACATATCTCCAGATTACCTCTACTGTCTAATACAATATGAATAGCTGCAACATTTATTGATCATGAATAAGGATAAGAATAATGTCCATGAAGTAGTAATATAGATGCATTATTTAATTTAATTTATTTTTTCTAATTTTTACTGTTTGTGAATTTTATGAATGCATATGTGTTTTGGTGAAATGCACTACCATTCCCTATCCTCCAATTTTTCTCCTATCCCTAACACCACCACTTTCCCCTCCCAACTTCATATACTCTTTTTTGCCTAAGCCCATTGAGCACTACTGCTGGATGTACATGCATGGGTGCAGGATTATCTATTGGAGCATTGGAGCCTTTGAGGGGCTACATCCTCCAAGGAAACTGACTCTTCCTCTCCTAGAAGTCATCAATTGCAAATAGTTCCTTATCTAGGGGTGGGTTTTTATGACCATCACCCCCATTTATGCTAAGATTTTTGTCTGGTTTGATTTTTAACAATTCATGTGCAGGTAGTCCCACCTACTGTGAGTTCATGTGTACCACATCCCTGTCATATTTGGAAAACACTTTTGCTGTCAATCTGTAGTTGGTTAATTATAAGGATACAGAACCCAGAGGTACTATGAGCCAACTATATCCATAGAGTTTCATTTCATTCCAGGGTAATCTAACTTTTCTGACCAAAGTACATAAAGTTTCATTTACTGATTTTATTAATATAATGTTTAAAAATTCCTTTTTGAAAAAAATCAGAAGCAAACTTCTGCCCTCCAGGGTACACCCACAGTGCTGTAAGCCTGTATTTAAGACCTCCTCCCTCCTTCAATAAATGGCATTCAGCATTCAAAGCAGAAGAAGAAGAAGAAGAAGAAGAAGAAGAAGAAGAAGAAGAAGAAGAAGAAGAAGAAGAAGAAGAAGAAGAAGAAGAAGAAGGAGAAGAAGAAGAAGAAGAAGAAGAAGAAGAAGAAGAAGAAGAAGAAGAAGAAGAAGAAGAAGAAGAAGAAGAAGAAGAAGTCAATATCATGATGGGGAAACTCACAGAGATAGCTCACTGGTACTAGTTGGAGCACACTGACTCTGGACTGACAGCCCGGGAACCTGCATGGATCCAAACTAGGCCTGCTGAATGTGGGTGACAGTTGGGTGGCTTGATCTGTTTGTGGGTCCCTGGCAACAGGACCAGGACTTATCCCAGATGCATGAACTGACTTTTTGGTGCCCATTCCCTGTGGTGGGATACCTTGCTCAGCCTTGATACAATGGGGAGGGTCTAGGCTCTCCTTCAACTTGGTATGCCAGACTCTGTTGACTACCATGGGAGGCCTTACCCACTCTGAGGAGTGGATGGGGGTAGAGTGGAAGGGAGGTGAGGAGGCAGGAGAAGGGGAGGGAGGGTGAACTGGGTTGGTATGTAAAATGAAAAAAATTTTAATAAATAAATATGTTTAAAATTAAAAATTCCTTTTCAATAGTAATAACTAGCACTCATTGAGCATTTATGCAATTATGCCACATGAATTTCATATTTATACCAGGTCTGTGGTCCTTCTCACTCTGAAAATGAGAAGTGGACACAGTATGAACTAAGTTGCTGAGAGAGAACATTGCTGTACATACTAAGATGTTAGACTTTGTGCTCTTTGAATCTACTGCACAGATATGTTTATATTATAAATGTTACATATCCACACGCATGATAGATACATAAAAGAAAATATCTGTGCATATGTATGTATTCATGTGGGTATTCATGCAATATATGTATACCTGTACATATATTGTTTAGGCCAAAGTCTGGCACATAGCAACTACCCATTAACATGTTTTAGTTTTCTTTCCTTTAGGCACATGCATATAAGAATCACTCTTCCAGTTCTAGTTGAGAGTTGTGATGGAATGACTTTGCTCAGTCAAGTATGAGTTGACATAATATTATAATTTCTGATGGAAGTTTTCATAGATAGCTCCTTCCTCTTCTTGATTTTCTTATACCACTGAAAACAAAACTAACTCAGACAGTAGTTACTCTATTCAGCAGTAAAGAGGTGGCCCTATGGGAAGAATACCCAGGAAACCCTATAAAGAGGAGAAGGTAGGATAAGAAATACACATTTTCTGTTTGAACAATAAAGTGCTAGAATTGTTTGTTACAGCATTAAAATCCTTTATTTCCCAACCAATGTTTCATTATTGTCATAGTAGTAGTGGTGACTGCTGCTTCTCCTTGCTATTGTTATATTGTGCCATTTCCACTAGTCATTGTCAGGGGGAAGCAGAAATATCTGTTTGTTGATCCCATGGTGCATCATGTGTTGAAGGTTCAACTTGCCTTTTCATATTAGAATCATCTAGATAGCCCCAAATTCAGCAGTTTTCAGCCCTCTTAATGCTTTGACCCTTTAATATAGTTCATCATGCTGTGGTGACCCTCCTCTTAACCAAAAAATTATTTTGTTGCTACTTCATAACTGCAACTTTGCTTCTGTTATGAATTGTCATATAATTATTTGGTGTGCAGGATACCTGATATGTGACCCCCCAAAAGGGTTTTAACCCAAAGATTGAGAACCCCTTTCCTAATGGTTTCAAGTCAAGACTCAGAGGAGAAAGGAGAAGACATGGAGGCAAGGCCAAGCCAATCTAACCACATGGATTAATTTCAAAGTAAAAGTTGGGTTTATGACATTGTAAAATGAAGAAGTACTCCCTTGCCTGACTCCTTAGGAGACAGGCCTGAATGTCATTCTTGGTTTATTTCTTTGGGGAATTAATTGCTTGGATTCCTTCAAAGTTTAATTAAATTGTCACATAACACATAAAATAGCAAATAAAACAGGCTTTCCCTGTGTCCTGGTGTTAATTTTATGTCATCAAAATTGTCTAGCTTGTTAGCTGCCTAACTCTGTCTGCCCCAGTTACCAATTAAGGGTTCTAACTGAGTGCTTCTCCCCCACTTAAGCACCAGCTTTGGCTGCACTCTTGTTAAACTTTTCATTCCTTGGGGGTGCAACTGCTAATTTTTAATGGGTTCTTGATCATTTTAGTTTAATGCTGTGTAGTTCTGTTAGGAGAAGAAAATTTAAAAAGTTTGGTTTATATATATATGTGTGTGTGTGTGTGTAAAAATATTATAAACACAATTTGCTAAGTCTACATGTGTTATAATAATCAAAGAAAAAGAAGTTACTAATTTGAGAGCAAGGGACATGGGACAAGTTGGGGGGTGTACACGGGAGGTGCTGGAGGGAAGAAAAGGAAAGGGGAGTGAAATAATTATCTTTTTATTTAAAATGATAAAAAAAGAAGTAATTAACAAAAAATGGCTAAGGGAAAAACTGTTAGTAATCAGGAGTTTTTGGAGAAAGACACTTTATATACTTTCAAACCATAAGGTAATGAAGAAACTGGAGCTTGAAGATATAGAAGATAGATAGATAGATAGATAGATAGATAGATACATACATACATACATACATACATACATACATACATAGACACATAGATACATAGATAGAGAAAGAGAGACAGTGAGAGAGAGAGAGAGAGAGAGAGAGAGAGAGAGGATTCTGTAGGCAGGGGATGTCAAGATCATGATGGGAGGATGTGCAGAGATGACTGGCCACACTAGTGGAAGCCCATGAACTGTAGACTAGTGGCTGTGGAGCCCCCATGGGACTGAACTAGGACCTCTGGATACAGAAGATGGTTGGTTGTTTGGCTCAAAATGTTTGGGGGGCACCCAGGCAGGGGGATCGGGATCGGTCCCTGGTGCACGGGCAGGCTTTTGGGAGCCTGGTGCCTCTGGTGTGACGTCTTGCGCAGCCTTGGTGCAGTGGGGAGGGGCTTGGACCTGCCTAGGCTCAGTGTGCCAGGCTCTGTTGACTCCTCATGGGAGACCTTGATTTGGGGGTGTGGAGATGTGAGGTGGTTTGAGAGGGAAGCCTGGGGGTGGGGAGGAGGGAGAAGTGGGATCTGTGGGTGGTATGTAGAGTGAGTAGAAAATTTCTTAATAAAGAAAAATAAAAAAGAAGATATAGAAGACAGATAAATGATAGATAGATAGATAGATAGATAGATAGATAGATACATAGATACATAGATACATAGATACATAGATACATACATAGATACATACATAGATACATACATAGATACATAGATAGATGAAATAGATAGGCAGGTGGGGTGCATTGCTCACAGGTATCTATAGCTTTTTGTTTTCTTTAGCCTGGTCCTCCCTTCTTCTGGGGACCTGTTCTGACTGACCCATGGTCATCATATCTTATTCTGCTGATGGCACAATCTTCTCTTTCTAGCCACATGTTTTTCTCCCCTCTACCTACAGCCCTACTTCTATAATAGTGAGACCTTCATTTTTACCCCCTGGAGAGAGCAAAGCCAGTATGGCCTCTTTAGATCATCCAATCCTACCTGCTCTCTACTCCTCTCTATGTGAAAGATGATGACCATCTGCTAAGCATCCCTAGGAATCCAGTCACATGCTGGATGACACAAGTGAAAGGTGCAGCCATTGCCTTAACTTCCCAGTCTTTCAATTACACCAGACACTGCAAGGAGAAGATCATAACTTAAGCTTTGATGGCTGGGAAGACGTCTACTTGGTGGATTAGGTTTTACCATATGTGCTGTGTGTTTCTAAGTAAGAAGGAAACTGAGAAGTTTTTCGGCTTAACTGTCTTCAAACTGCTTCCATGAATTTATCTGTCCAGAAGCCCTGAACATTAGTGCAGAATGAGAACTAACATATCCCATCATAAGTGATGTTCTACTTTGAACTTCAAGCCCATTTCCTAAGTGGTTGAATCCACTGGGAAAGAAGGGTAAGTGGCAAGAATCCACAGATTTCCGATTTAAACCTTGTCAATATCATTCTCAATACTCAGACCCAACACAATATGGAAGGCTTAAATTCTTCAATATATTCCCAAAGCTTAACTTTTGATGAAGTAAAAAAAAACGATTTCAAATACTGGGATAGGAAATTGTGAATTTGGCCTCTTTCATCACCCTGCCAACCTACATCATTGTGTTTCTTCTCAGTGTGTCCTTTAGTCAAAGATTGTCAGCAGATATTGCATCTAAAATATTGAGGTTGTGTTAATCTAGTCCCAAAACACATCTCTGTATGAATCTTGTGTCTATACCTGTTCTTCTCATATGTACACAGTTCACTGCTTGGCAAATCCTTACACCCCTTCCAGAATGTGCTAAGTTGTCATAATGTCAATTAGAAAGCTAAATTCAAGGAAATGGATTCAGCTAGGTTCAGTGAAATAAAGACCACATTTAGGTAACATTAGATTCTTTCAAATTAACATTATTTGAGGGTTTTGTTTCCTTGGGTGAAGCTATTTTAGAAATGAACAATATTTCTTCCTCTCTATTTCCACTTTCATATTTGGGTCACATTACACCAGGATCTGAATGAACAATGTCTTTTTTTTTTAATTTAGTCTGGATTCTATGGAAAAAGAGTGGGGTAGAGCCCAGAAAATGTTGTGATTTTGCATCTCTGTTTTTTAACAGGAATAAATAATACTTTGATTGCCATAGCAAATGTAATTTCACTTGTTGCTTTTATTTACATGTTCAACTACCACCTACTTTCTATTAAATCTTCACTAACTCCTTGAGGGTCTGATTACAGTTAAGATACAACTCCACTCTCATGGAGTTCATAAATTAGAAGAGATGGGTGGGTATCAGGTAAACATGTCACAATGGGATGGATTGGTCAAGATTTCTCAGACTAGAAAGTAAAGCAAATTCCACCTTGTGGATTGTAGGTAGGAAATTGTACAAAAGTTTTTGAAAGGATATTGACTCTACATGAACAGGAGACAGCATAATGAATGCAAATTGATGTTGAATGGAAGATAGCTGGGAAAGGTTGTCCAGAGAGAACTCTGTGATCCAGAAGATCAGGTAAATTGTTCAAAAACCCAGCTCTGCACAAATCAACATGAAATATTAGCAAAAGTCCTGGATTTTTAGTGAAACGAAAGGATTGACTTTTTCAATAGTTACTTTTTGTAACTCTTATAATGATGATGTCATCAATTAACATTAAAGACAGGGTTATTGCTATGCATCAAGCACTCAGCCAAGTATTTTCCATGCATTATCTAATCGAATATTTACAACAGATCTATAGGGTAAATATCCTTATTCAAATAATCATTTCTTATTTAAACCCTTGGGGCAAAGTCAGCAGGTAGTGGGATTGTTGCCAATTAGAAAAGAGTAATCACTGGAGAATCAGGAGGAGAAACAGTGATCATGTGACAACAAACTAAGTGGGGCTGCTTCTGAAGACACTGTTGGCTATGCAGCATGCATGGCTGTTCACATGCACATGAGCGACAGTGAGAGGGACCTGCCAGAGTGACATGGTAGCAACATGCTAGCTTATTCTACAATGGAATTTTCACAGAGGAAGCTCAGCTCATGCTCCCATTATCATTATCATGTTTCATTATCATTCTGCAAACTAGAACCAGTTAATAGTACCTTCAAAGATTTATTTAGCCCCAATTGGTCTCTGGGTGTAAGTCTATTGCTCATTAGAAAAATTCCACCACTACTATGTCCAATCTTCTGACCCTCTTTTGGGGAGCTGCTAACATTGTAGGCATTGCAGTGACGCACCCTGTGACAGACCCAAGCAGAGCAGTGGCTCTGACTTCTTCCATCACTTCCAGATTCAGTTGTAGTAACAATCCTGCAGCTATGCTCCCTCACAGGTACAGTGCGAATTGGTGGCACTGGGTTATATTGTTTCTGCCATTTGGAAGGTGACCATCCATAAGAAAGATCATATGATTCTCCTCCTGATTCTCCAATGACTACTATTTTCTAATTAACAACATTCCCATTACCTGTTGACTTTGCCCCAAGGGTTTAAATAAGAAATGCTTATTTGAATAAGAATATTTACTCTATAGATCTGTTATAAATATTCAATTAGATAATTCATGGAAAATACTTGACTGAGTGCTTGATGCATAGCAACAACCTGTCTGGTGACATCATCATTGTAAGAGTTACAAAAAGTAATATGAAACAATGTCTGAATTTACAATAATGCTTTAGTTATCAAAAAACTACTCTCTGGGGGTGGTGAGATGATTCAGACAGTAAAGAATCGGGCTGCTACAATCCTGGTGACCTGAATTTGATCCCAAGAACCAACATAAAGGTGGAAAGAGAAACTGACACCATAAGGTTGTCTTCTGAACTCTGCATGCACACTGTGGTACATGGACCAACATATATACACATCATGCACATACACACTTAAAATAATAAAACTTTTGAAAAAATTCTACAGAGACTTTAGTCATCAGCACAACCCTTAAGACATCAAGTTGGCTAACCATATCACTGACACCATATTGAACAGTCTGGGTGGGTAGGAGGTGGCAAGTATTCTGGCAGAATAGTAAGTTACAAGTGAGTCACACTCCCAGACTATCTATATGCACTGTCACAGCAAGATCAAATGTTCCAGGATATTCCAGGGGATAATACCTAGCATAGATGGTACTAGAACCATGTAAGCCCATGACGGAACAGGGATGGCCCTTCCACTGTCACTTGAAGAGACCATTTGAACTATCTATTCTGAGTTCTTTGTGTTTTCTAAACCTTAATCCTCTGTTGTATGTATAGCTGGAAAAGGTTTTTTTTTTTTCTCCCATTTAATGAGTTACTGATTCATTTGATTGAAATTTCCTTTGCTGTAGAGAAGCATTTTAATGTTTGAGATCCCATTTGTCAATTGTTGGTCTCAGATCCTGCACTACAGGAGTCCTGTTCATGGAGTCCTTATCTATGCCTATAAGTTGAAGCATATTCTCTCTATGATTCTTCTAGGTTATATGTTGAAGTCCTTGACCCATTTGGTCTTGAGTTTTATGCAGGTTAGAAAACCAAATTTCATATTTCATTCCACTTTAATTTTTCTTTATGTTGAGAACCAGATTTCTCAGCATCATTTGAAAAAGATGTTATCCTGTCTTCAAAGTATAGTTTTGGCATCATCACCAAATATCAGGGAGAGATATGAAAGGCAACTTCTATAGAAGCTTCCACATATATGTCCTCTGTATTATGAGGACAATGCCTCTCCCAGACACCATAGACTATCAAACAAAAAGCCAATGGCAGGTATTTGTTACCTCATTTTTGAGTTGCTAGTCAGTGGTGTCCCATAGGCTCACAAAACATTACAAAGTATTGTCATTTCCCTTGGTAACCCTTCAGAACTTGATGGTAATATTACTGAAGATCCACATAGTTAAGTCATAGAACATGGAGAAATCACGGTGGTATATACCTAGAAGCCTTGTCCTTCCTGGGTAGCTTGCAGAGTTCTGGAAGGTACTATGCCTGCTACCAGGGGAGAAAGGCAATCATCCATTTTACACATCTGTGAACTCTGAGAACTACAATAATCACTGTTACAGAAAGATACACCACTATGACAATGGTAACATAAAGGTTATGGGAGTACACAACTTTCTTTTAGATTTAAGGCCCCTCTTCAAAAGACAGAACTCACAGCTGGTATCATCAACTGGAACAAAGACTCATAACTAATTAGGTCATAGGTTCTATGAGAATACACTGCTACTCTGATAAATAGGCATAATGCTACACTGCCCGCTAAGTATATATCCATATATATTCTGTATATCCCAGAATAGTGAGTCTTTTGACCCTCATCAGAGAAACTTTTATTTTCAAATGGTGATTAACAGAGACTCCAAACTAAATGGTAAATCTCTATCATACACAGTGACACCCCACACACAAGGCTCAAGGATCGCAGGGAAATGGTGTTTTCCAGACATCACAGAGCCATTGGACATAGGACTTCAGCAGATGCAACAGCAAGCACAAAGCCTGCACAAGATCGAGCCAGAGAAAATTCCAGCATAAATGGGAGAGGTATTGTCTCAAATTGTAGGAAGGGACACCCCACTATTTTGATGGTTACTGAAAGGGGAGTCTGTTTTCTTTAGGAATGTGGTCTCTTCTCTAAGAGGCCACCCACATTCCAGTAGATGGCTCTAACCATGTACATATAGGAAGCAAGAAGTTGACCTTTTTATTTTGTTTTGTTTTAGAACACAGACAGTTAGGAGGGAAAAGTGGTTGTGGCAAGATAAGTGAGAAATTAGAGGAATTGGAATGTGGAGTAAATTTCACACATGTATGAAGTTATCAAATAAATAAGAAGAATCTGTGCTTTTTGAGCTCCCAACATTTACTCTCAAGGTTGCCATCCTTTTTGGAAGATAACTGAGCAGGAATCTGTGATACCTTCTCACAACTGTGTGATCAATAAACAAGCAGGTAAGAAAAGAAGACTTTGAACTCCTCCATGAAACTGACCTGATTTCCTGGCTTGCTACAGGGTGAGAAAAGAACATTTACCTTCACTACTAGGTGTTCACTATGGCATCCTTTGAAAGTTTTGGATGCTGTAAATACTGAATTTGAATACCCATGACTTCTTTGAACCTAAGGATTAAAGACTCAGACACTTTAGAGATGAACACCTAAGTCAATAAACAAGCAACTTACAGCATACAGAGGGCTGTCCAAGGCAAGAGCAAATCACCAACAGGCCATAGGGGAGAAAATAGAAGAGTAGCATGTATGATCACAGAACCAGTCTAAAAATCAACCAGGTTTGTTAATCCCACCCAAGTCTGTTGAAGATATTGTTCCTGGTCACCACCTTGAAGAAGTAGAGAAAATAAGAATGTCTTAGTCTTTCAGAAGCAGAGAAGGAAACCCAGTCAGCATGAGATAGTAGTAGATCTAAATGGATTAAAAGTAAACTCCGGGCAATTGCTCAGCTGTTACACTTCCACATATACCCCTACCTCATTTGCCTCCAGGTTTAAGACAAATCCATAGCATCTCATGTCTTAGTACCTCTGGTTCTCATTCATCTCTGGTTGATAATTAGGCTCTGGCTTTCCTCTGACATGAATGCTACTATACCTCCAACAGCACTACCCAGCCCAGCTATACCCATGCCTCCCTGCCACTTCTTATTTCAGATGAGAGATCTCACAGGAGATACATACAGGGTTCTCGCTTTCCTGATGGCTACCACAGAGGGTCAGACAATACCACTTGGAAGTGAAGTTGAGCTGATAGAGTTTAGACCAATAAAAGACAAAGGATGGAAAAGCACTGAGACTTGATGACCCCTTGTACTTTTTCTGCACTGACAGCTCTGGGATAAAATGCCTGTCTAAAGAGCCCCTTCAGCTAATTGTATACCTGTGCTCTTGCAAAAGTGTTCAGCTCAGTCACCTGCCTCCCTTGTGTCTGCTTTCCCCCTTGAGTCTTGTGTGTCTTTTCCCCTTTTTCTGTTTGTTTTGGTTTTTTGTTTGTTGTTGGGTTTTTGGTTGTTTATTTGTTTGGTCCTTTGGAATTACACCTTTCAATAATGCCTCAACATGCTGTTTCCAACCTCAAGGGTTTTATTGACATTGGTTGTTGTCTGGTTGTTTTCTGGCAGAAAAAAAAATACTATGATAACCTATTTGAATGTTAGTCTTGAGAGGGTCTTATCCATAGGATATAATCAGAGAGGCAATCCAAGTATTTCACCTCAAAGGCACCCAAGGTATTCTTCATTTTACACTACTGAGTTCAGACTAAGCAGAAACGTATAAAATCAGACAGAGATCAGCTTAATATGTACACCTGTTATTTATTTGGCTTAGCCATTTCACTTGTCTATTTTGAAGGTATGTATTCTTGGCTCAAATTTGTGAACAATTATGGCTCTTTACTAGGGTTTGTTAAGAAAGCATACAAAGAACCAGTATACCTGTGAGCAGCCAGTAGGCAGCTGGTGAATATTAGCTTCACAAGTTTGGGGTTCTGACTCATAGGTATGGTCAGATCTACAATTATCTTTATTTCAGACATTCTTAGCTCCTCCTTTCTTCCCAAGTTGTAGACAAGAAAACTACAATTTGAGGGCCCCAGTGGTAGCAGCCAGGGACAACACATTTTAGCAGTGGCTTCTGAGTGGTTTACATTTCTGGCACCGACATGTCCCATTTCCTCCCTTCACACATCTTAAGGACCGTATGTCATTCTTCAGAACAGTCTTGCAGGGGACAGCTCCCATCTGCACCTTCTACTTCAGCTCTTCTTTTAGCAGAAGAACATAAGAAAGTATAATTCATGACCATTTTCACGTAGAACAAGAAAAGTAGCTTGGTATTTAATTTGGCAATGTTGCCCAGTAAACGTCTCCTGAATCTTAGGATCAAGCTCTATGAATAAATTGTCATTTCCAACCTTCTGTGTAGGATATTCTTTTCTATTGATTCCAGGAATATATCTACATAAATATGAATATCAACATGCAAATGCATGGAAATGAGGCCCAAATGGGGCTAAATATAGGGTTGTAAAAGAAAATTAACTTGTCTATGTGAGCATATAAATGTTCTATATGAGAAAGGCATTTAGTTATTGTTCTCAACATTCATGAAACCTACTCAAAAGGAAATTGCCTACAACAAGAAAGATCTTAATTAAACATGAGGAAGAACAGAGTTCTTCAGAAGAGCCCGGCAAGTGGGAAGTAAGTAGAAATCTTACTACTGGGTACTTCGTGGGATCTTACTAGGGTGGGTGGCTAAGAAAGATCATACCATCTTTATCCAGTGTATTTTAGCTAAACAGAAAATGTCAGTAATAGTCAGACATAACGATTAGAAAGACAGCTTCACACACAAGATGTCAAGGCAGGCAACAGTCTGAAAAGTAATGAATTTCAGTTTCTTCCCCAATTGTATTGTATATGTGAGGACACTAAGGCCTAAAGGGACTACTAGGTTGCTTGAGGCATAGACCAGAGCACCACAAAATAAAGCACACGATGCTTATAGTCCAAGATGAACCATCTCTTTTCCTCTGGGACTTCAATCATCCATGATGCAGAGATGTTTCTAGGAACAAAAGCCTGAGTAAAGGCCAGAAAAAAGAAACAGGTGAGACTTCAGAGAAAGAAGCCAGAGATAGTGAAGACACTGTGCTCCAAGGCTTATTGACAATTTCACTTCAGACACACTAAATGTCTTCAACAGAGAGGAGATCACCTGTCCATTCCCTGTTGTGGCTTATCCTCACCATGCAGAGAGAAATGCCTCATTTTAAAGCTGGACCCTAGGGCTTACCTTATCAAAACACAGCTAATGCTATATCTCATCTTGAGCTACCACAACTCATGGCAAAGAAACCTGATAACCACGTAGAATGAGATGTACCTAACTACCACGCTGATGGTAGTGAAATTTCTATAGAGAATGAGTAGCTGTGTCTTATCCATGCAAGTAACACACATAGAAAAGGAGCTTATTAGCAGGGGATCTTTAGACAAAGACTGGCACAAGTTCCATGATGTCCTCACTTCTCTGTACAGGCTTCTCTGTCTTGACTGAAAGCCAGAACAGCACGTCATAGTTGTAAAACAAGATAGCATGATTTTGACAGACATCCTGCCATGTTGGATAAGGCAGTCCAAGCAAACACAACCTCTTTCTTTTCCTTCCCATTCTTTGTCATCAGTCAGCTAAACTTTCCCAGTGTCCTTGATTTTGTAGTCAGCAATCAAGACATGAATATGCTCTTGAACCTCAGGCACTATCTGCCTTCTCTCTTTTAGTGGGAAAAAAACAGTCATTTAAAGAACGAAAGAAGGGAGGGGAGGTTTGAGTAAATAAGATGAGCACACCACACCAAAGGGGCCTCACAAAGAGGATGGGCTCTGGCTAGTAAAATTGTTTGTGTGGACACTAAGTAGCAAGAAGAGTTTTGGGGGAAGATCCTGGGCAGGAGACTGGAAAAGGCGGGCAGAGACAGGGAGAAGTAAGTCACCATTATACGAAGGAGTATCCGCTGGTCTCCAGAAGAATGTGCCTGGGTCTCCTACTTCAAAGGGCTGCTGAGAACAGAGGTATTAGAGCATGCAGCCAGACTCGGGGTTACACTTCAAGAGGCCTCAGCATCATCCACCCTCTCATTTACAACGAACAAGGAAGAGAAGCAGAAGTGATAGATAAAGCTTAAAGAAACATGCCTGCCTTTGGCCACTTCATTTCCAAGTGGGCTCAAGGTTTCGGAAGAAGTGGGAAGAGAAAATACAGCCTAATGTGTTTACAGCAGGGAGATCCAAGCCAGGTTCAGAATCACCAGGCTTTGTCTTGAATTCCAACCAATGGGACGAGTTCTCCGCCCATATCACTGTGGTTGCCAGGAGGTGGGCAGGCTGAGGCCCCAGCAGAAGCAGATGGCTAAGATCCCACTTCCCCCACACTTGGCATCCAACATGAACAATTTTTGTACACAGAAATAATAAAACAAAATAATAGGAGTAATAACTAGTATTTATTGAAACAATGTGGAGACATGCATTGAAAAGTGCCTAGCATATGATACCTAAGTTGTAAGTATTCATTTTCACCATCATGAAACTGTAGAATCTGCACTGTCAGTGCCATCTTTGTTTTATGAATGAAGAAAGTGAGACACAGAGAGTGTCCAGTAAAGTGTAGAATGTTCTGGAAGGCCTGGAAAGTTGGGATTGGGGAAGAATAGAGATGATCTTAATCTCAGTTTGAAGGAATCATAGAAATGAAGTAGGACACTTATCCTTCATTTTCTACTTCTAATATATAAGGAAATTATTTTAGCTCTCTCTCTCTTCCACATGTCTCCATATTCTGAACAGGTCACGATCTTCATTTGACTCCTTCATTCTGCTGCCAAGAATCCTCTACCGCTCTCACTAGGGAGAGTGATTAAGATCTTGGGCTAGCAACACAGCTCATTATAAAGTGCTTACCTGGCATGCACAGGGCCCTGTGGATTTTATCTCCAGTACAGAGGGGAAGGGAGAGAGTGAGACAGAGAGGAAAACAGGGGGAGAGGGAGACAGAATAACCATAGGCAGCTAGAAGTTCTGCATCTATATAGACCCGAGCTCTCTTTCCTGCTTTCACTTCTTTTTATTAGATGTACAATACTCCTTTTTATCCTCAGAATGGACAAGACACCCTTCTTTTGATTTTTTGCATGGTCTCTAGGATAACTGCATTTTTTAAGCCTCCGAGCTTTTCCTAGAGCCGTCTATTGCTGATGCTCTCCCTATATCCCTCTCTAAATGGTTTTTGAAAATGATTCTCATTACCAACCACTACTACTACTTATACATTATACTTCAGGTTTCTAGGATGTATTTTTCTCTTATCTCTACTTCTTTACACTCAAGGTATATCTTGCAGTTGATTATGGCTTGGTTTCTAAGGAACAGGCTTATCTCTGGGGCGTAAATATCAGTACCAGTGTCCCAGTGTCATGAGTTCCACCACAGTTCAAGATGGATGTGTGCTCCCAGCTCAGCAGCTTCTTGTGCTATGAGAGCGATCAACAGAGAAAAAGATCACAATGGTTTACATGGGATGTGTAATCCTGACAGTGCAGGTGGGACCCCTGCACTGAACTCATGGGTGTCTACTACACCAGCACATTTGGTGATTTGGAATTTCATTTCATCCTTGTTGGCACAGGAAATAGCAGGAAATCTTGCAACTAATTATGTCTCTGACAGAAAGTAATTCTCACTGACTACACGCCTCTTTCACTACATACTAAGCTCCACAATAGAGTATACTTGTTTGAGATGGATGAGAAGACAAACTGCCCTTTCTGGATTTGGTTGCTATGCAGTGATACCTCAATAAATCACTGTTGAGTAGATGGGTGGGTGAGTGGGTGGGTGGATGGATGGATGGAGCAAATAAATCTTACTTGGAAATTCAACTATGTAAACTATTGTAACAAACTTCCCTTGAAACTCTAACTACAAGCAACTTTAAAAACACTGCAACATGAAGTGGAGAGATAGCTCAGTGGTTAAGAGCACTTGTTGGTTCTTTTTCCAGGGAGACCTGCGTTCAGTTCCCAGAACCCACATGATGGCTCACAGCCATCTGTAACTCTGGTTCCACACCTTCTCTGGCTTCAGTGGGCACTGCAAAGAGGTGATGCACAGATATACATGCAGGTAAAACACACATACACATAAAAAATAAATATCATTAAATTGTCAAAAACACTGCAACAGATTTATTTCATCTTTTGTGTCTTCAGTTATTTAAGAAATACATAGTCTTATTCCTTGTGTACTGGATTGAACCAAATGCAACTCACATGTATTTCTTTTCTTTTTTTTTTACTCAAACCTGCCTCCCAGCTCTGGGAACATACACCAAACATCCTCCTGCCTTTCATTTGTACAAACAGTTTTGTACGAGCCCATGTGCTGACAGCAGGTGTCTATTAAACACAAAGAGGTAGAAAAGCTGACTTCCACAGTCTCATTATTACATTTCTTCTATCCAGGTGCCCCCTGTCCTATTACAAGACCTTTTTAGTTTGCTGAGTCTTTTCCACAGCTCTTCTGGGCCCTTAGTCTCAAACCAAAGCTCATTAACTTGTGTTAAAGGTCCTTTACCCTCTGACTTCCACTTAACCTTATCAACCTCACTTCACATGTCCACCCTCCATTTTTCTCCCTATTCTAGAAAAACTCCCTTTCTGGAAACAAACATAAGAAAAATAATGAACTCCGCAACCAACTGAATAGGAAAGGTGGAGGCAAGGACCATGCAAATCAACTCTGAAAAAAACATTAAGTGAAATGTGCAGTCAATGTCAGGGTAACACTCCTCAGAGACAGACGTTTCACCGAAAATCAGTACACATTACCCCTAAAAACATGACTTGTATGACATTTTATAAGTTAGTTATCTTATGTGAGTCACATTAAAATAAAAATATTAACTAAAATGTAACACATGCAACTATGTGCCATGTACCAGACATATGTTAGATGACATTTTCCTATATTCATCATATATTTCATACTATTCTAAACACACATACATTGTTAAATAGCTATATCAACTTAATGGGTATACACATTATTTTATAGATATTTTTTAAGGTGTGAGTACTTAAAAACCTACTCTCTGAGATGAAGCGATGGCTCCGGGGTTAACAGCACTAGCTGCTCTTTCAAGAACCTGGGTCCAGTTCTGAGTACTCATGGAGTATCTTGCAACCATTGAATTCTGGAGGAATTCAGACTACTTTAACTGACCTCTGCAGGTAGTGCAAGCCCATGGTGCAGAGACATATATGCATACACTTACCCATGTGAATGGCAAAATACGATGTACATAAAATAAAATAAATAAATCTTTTTAAAAATGTACTCTCCTGGTAATTTTCAATAATATAATAGGCACATTTTTTACTAACTGTAATCACCAGGTTATAGAACAGTTCTCTTAAACATATTCATCCTTTTATAGACTTTGTGTTATCTAATTTAGTCTCATACTACCCTGGAAATTACCACATCATTCCCATTTTACAACCAGGCATCTTGAGACATGGATAAAGGCAAGAAAATACAACTTGTTATGCAAAAAGGCCATAATACAAACATGGGTAGAATCTTGATGACCTTTCTCTTTTATGTGCAAGACACAATATCCACAAATACTAATTTCAAGTGCAGTTCACATGAAATAGAACCCACAGTGCCATCCATACACAGCCTTTGAACAAGGCTTTAAAGTTCCATTCCTTGTTGCCATCACTCAAGAGTCACCTGACTTTCACCATTCAACAGGTGAGCAATCGAGAAAGGTGTGAAAGTGATTGTGACCGGCTCTCCTCAAGTGTTCTCTATCTGCTTGTACCTGCGGCAAACAGTTGTAACCTAATTGGCTCCCTGAACACACATTAGGATGTTTTTGTCTGTAGGTGATTACAAAGGAAAAAAAAAAAAAAAAAAAAAAAAAAAAAAACAACCTAGAGAGGATCTGAGCAATAAGGAAAACATTCAATTATCTGCTGGAACCAGAGTACCAGCGCTTGTGTCCTGGGGTTTAACTGGGTTAGAAAAGACTGAAAGTATTTCAAGCTTCCTAGCTAGCTCTCCTTGGGGCCTTGACCTCCTTTGATTTTGTTGTTGTCTTGCTTATTTTCTACATTACTTAGTTTACAACTGAAAATTCAGGTCCCTTTGATAACATTCCTCTTGTGCTAAATGCATTCTCTCTCTCTCTCTCTCTCTCTCTCTCTCTCTCTCTCTCTCTCTCTCTCTCTCTCTGTTTGAAAATAAAACTTCTTGCAGCTTCCCCCAAGTCTCATTAGGTAGAATTAAGATATAGAGTAAACAAAACATTAAAAATGATTGTTGCCCAAAAGGCCAAGGAAGGGCTTCCATGCAAAGAACCCACTGGTCAGGCTGAGGCTAAAACCTGAGTCTCCAGTGTGCTCATGGGAAGCAATATGAGACAAGCTCTGGGAACCTAATCCTCACAGTGAAGAGTCATGACAGATGACAGGTTTAGCTCTGCAAGCAGCTTTTGTGACCCACTAAGTTGTATTTTGAGACCAGTGTTTTAATGCAGAAATAGGAAAAAAAAAGACTTACCTGCCTTACAAAGTCAAACACTTCCTACAAATAGATGGGAAAATAATTATCTGAAATGTGGTTGATTATGTAGATGTCATCTCACAGAGATTTGACTTAACTGTAAGATTCTCATGTTCACTCACCATCCAAACCTAGTTCCAGACAGGCTTTACGCAGTCGCAGTCGGGTCCAAGCTTAGTACCTACACAGAGCTATCCCTAAACCATAGTCATGACTGGGTAGAATGCCAGGCTTGAGTTGTTTTGCAGGTATCTCTTTTGGGGCAAAGACTTTGCCATGATCACCTCTCCCAGCTTCACTTGATGCCAAATAACAGGCCAATGTTGACACTCACTAGATTCACCAATTCATTGACCAGTGCTATCTAGATAGACATCAGACACTATTATGAATGATCAGACATGATCTGTATCCTCTTAGAGTACAGTATAGCCTTAAGGAGACAAAAGAAGGAAATAAGCAAACAGTAATGTGGTGTTAGGGGTTCCTCCAGGGAGATGGTGACCTGAAGGAGTGCTAAATCAGAATCGTGGCTAGAAGTTATTAAAGGATCACTTATGAGGTGACATGTAAGTTCAGCTCTGGAGTGTGTATAGGAATCAATAGGTAAAGAATGGAGGAAGATGTGTACCCTAAGAAGATGGAGCAAAGACTTGACAGCAAGGAAGACCCTGACGGGTATGAGAGAGTAAAAGCAATTCAAACTAGTGGGCTATGAGGTCTACATGGGTTTCCAGTGAAAATGAGGCAGGCAAGAGTAGAGACTAGTGTTAGAGGTGGGGAGAAGAACAAGAGATGGGACTGAGGAAACAAACAAAGATGGATCATAAAGACTCTGGAAGCCATGTAAAAAATGTTTGTTCAAAGGGGGGCTTAGCAAAGGAACGTAATTATCAAATTTATGTTTTTACATGTTTATTTAGCTACAATTCAAACTAAATAAAGGGATTAAAGGAGTTAAAGCTTAGTGATACAGAAAGTAATTAAAAGGCTACAAGACTCGCCAGACTAGACATGATGGAGAAAAGTATGAAATCGGAATGATGTCACCTCCATCTATGTCACTGGCAAGTTTGCTCATTCATCCTCTCCTGCATTCTCTGATAACTCACCAAGCTGTCACTCAAATGCATCTGACACTGCACATCAGTATCTACCAAGGTTGTAGAGGAACAAAAGAGTCAGATGGGAGAACCAACCATCAAGTTGGTGTTCTTAATATTTTAAGAATAGATTAGTAATATGAGTATTTTATATTTCTTTTCATTCATCCAGCTTGACTCTCCCACTTCTTTCTGTGTGAAGTAAAAAATTTGTCCCTTGACCATGAAGATAGTTTAAATGTGTGCACATGAAATCACCAGGGACAGCCAATTGTACATGTCCAAGGTACTGGGTGCACATACACTGAAAGAGAAAAGGTATACCACCTTCAAGATTCTAACTTATGAGGAAAATAAAGAGGGCTTTACTAAGGTCCCATTTGCTTACATATTTAAAAATTCCACTGAGACTGAAATTTGAGTGTATAGAACTGAGAGAGGAAAGCCAGTGTCCTAATTATAACATTTGAACCTTGAAATAATATCTACCATCTCTTTATCCTATCGTGTGAGACAATCCCTCTTTTATAATTATGGAAGTCTGAGTTATTTTACCTCACTTGTATGTATAATGATCTGAATACAAAAAGATTCATGGAAATACAGAAGAGGAACATAATGGATGACTGTAGAAAAGCAACACATTTTTTAATAAGTAGTGATCCTAGGCTGAATCTTAAGAGTGGGTGGAATGTTCCATGTAGGTTGAAGGCATAGAAGCTAGAGGCAACACAGACACAAGAAACAGAATGTTGGAGACATGAAAGGCTGGAAAATGTAGAGATGTACTTGAGTCTTTGGGCACTATAAAATATATGAATAAGTTTTGGTAAGTCCATATATGTGTGAAGACTAGGACTTGGTGTCTTTGAGGAGCCCATGTCTGGCTATTAGACTTGTCACAGAGCGATACAAATGTGGCAATTAAATTCAACTGACTCTAGGAGCTTTTGGTTGAATTCAGAAAGAGCAAATGTGAGATCACTTATTGCAGGTTAGTAGTTTCTGACCCCAGCAGGGTGCAATATAGGAGTTTAAATAATGGAGAAATCTACTCACAGGAGTTTTGGATCAAGAAGAGAAATTAAGGTGTCTGAGTTGACTTACTTTTCATACCTCACAATTCCTCAAGTGGCTTGAGGTCATGTTCAAATGGAAAACAGGCCACTCACCTTGCTCCAAGTTTGTGAATGACACAACATGGAGACCATCATTTGAAAGACCAGGTGACTCGCATCTTCTGCATATGTTTAGGTCAATCAAATTCAGCTAATGGATAGTTTGTACCAAAGAGACTGTACATTGCTGTTCAGAAGGGAAAAGAATAGGAACAGTTGCCATAGCCATAAAGGAATATGGAAGTACACACCTTCAAGCCTCAAAGATGTGCTATTGTCTTATGTCCTCTTTTCTACAAGATGAAAAGACATCAGACTCAGGCAAGAGACTAAATAATAACCAGTCAGATCCTAAAGGTGGTACAAATGACTAACAGGCTTGAAACATGAGATAAGAGGGGTTTCCTTCTGGGCAACTCCCAGAGCCAAGCAGGAGAAGGCAACACAGAAAACACAGGACAAGAAGTCACATTTCACAAATGTTGCCTGTAAGACAAGTAGGTAGGGACTGAGCATGCGTTATGTTTAACATGCTGGCATGTGTAAATTATGCACATGTGTGTGTGTGTGTGTGTGTGTGTGTGTGTGTGTGTGTGTTTACATATTTTGTGACTGTAAGCTGAGAGATGTACTGTAGTCCAGGTTCTTAGCCATAGCTTTTCAAAGTCAGAGATGAGCAAATACAAGTGCTAACATCCTGACAACAACTAAGGCAGAGGAGAATTGCTGTGTATTAGTCCACAATCAATATTTAATTTTAGCAACTAGAATCCTCATGTTTCTCATCCAAGACATTCTGCTTCCCCAGCCTAATAGTGATCAGAAGGCTGCAGAGTAGATCACTTAGGACTCTGTCAAAAGCAAATGGCAGAAATCCTGATCCAAAATGCCATAAGCAATTGTCGCATATAACAGAGTATCTCAGGCACAGTTGGGGCAGAGTAAAGCCTGGCATTTTCTCTCCATTCTCACCTCAGGAGCCTTTCATGCAGGCTCCTGCCTCAGACTAGACTCCCCAGAGACCCAAGCAAGTTGCAGAAGCTGCAGACTTTACATTCTCTCAAATTCGATACTGCAGATAAGCAGCGGCTCCTTGTCCAAAAGCCTACGAAAAAAACGTTTTTGCCTCTGATCCTGTCATGTGCCCATCCTTGAGCCAGAGAAGGTGCCTAGGAAAAATAGAAGCTTCCTTTGCTTGGTGCAAGCAAAGACTGGAGAGCCAAGTATTACCTCAACTACCAGAATAAGGTTTAGTAGCTCTCTCTAGTGTTGGTGCTGAGGCTGCTGGATGATCAAGAGTATTGAACACTAAGGCCACTGACATTACATGGATGTACCCTCAAGGAAAAGGCGAGGCCCTGGACAATCATCTGAAGTGTTTGTCAACCCATTCACAGCCCTGCACACACGTTCAGTGTATATAGGCTGTATGACCAGAATCATAAAGTAGTTCAAATGAATCATCATTCCTTGTGACTTCAGAAACAACCAACACCTTTAATTCTCATAAAGATCACAGGAGTATTGCAGCTATATGATCCCACCCTCTGATAACTTGTGGCATTAAAATTAGACATGTGGAGAACAACATGGGAAGAAAGCAAATCTCTATCTTATTTAGTTAAATATTCATTAGATGCATGGCACATTGCAGATACTGAAAATATAAAGGCAAGGATCAGAAATGGGGTAGGTAAGAAAAAAGTTATAGCTAGTTGTAAGAAAACCTTTGAATAAGTTTGGGGATGTCCCATTCTTGTCTTTCCATTTTTTTCTTTCCTTCCCATGAACCTAAATTTCTCATTATTTCCCAACTCAGTGAAGAATATTTCACTGGAATCAATAATGTATACAGAAAGTCATAGTCTTCTAGACACAACAGAGAAATTGCATCCATGAAATCTCAGCAATACAGTTCCCTAAATAAGACTGGCATAATGATCATACAGTGGACATGCCAGTATAGATAGGGAATATCTCACAAAGCCCTATTCCCAGATGAAGAACTACAAGTAATCAATGGCTGCCGGGAAACAGAGAATACATTTTCTCTGGGTATCCAATCCCAAATGGTAGCTCTAAACATATGTACATAGGAACAACATTAAGCAGACTCAATAGGAAGTGTGTGTGTGTGTGTGTGTGTGTGTGTGTGTGTGTGTGCGCGTGTGTGTGTGTGTGTGTGTGTGTGTCTGTGTGTCTGTGTGTCTGTGTGTCTGTGTGTCTGTGTGTTGTAACTATAACCACCAAAGAAGAAAAAGTCTTCCATTTGAGAGGTACAGGACTGGAGTTAGAGGAGAAGAAAGGGATGGAAATGATATCGATACAGTACTGGTATATGAAATTTAAATAAATAAATAAATTGGGAAACAGATATCCAGGAGGAACTGGTAAAGAATTGTGGGTCTTGGCCTGAGTGCACAAGTCCTAAATCTTCCATACAGAGGCCTGCTTCATCAAACCATATCCACTCCCCACCCACTGCTCTGGTTATATTTGTAAAAAAAATTAATTTCTTGTCTCCATGACACTTTGACTTCAGCATTCAAATTAAGCATTCTCCAAAGCAGGAAAACGTAACTCAAAAATCCAAATTCATTTTAACTAATTGGTACGAAGTAGAACAATCAAATGGTGGTGCAGTTATTTAGAATGTGAACTTGTTTACTTTCATTTTATTTTGAGTTTTGGTTTTTCGAGACAGGGTTTCTCTGTATTGTTTTGGTGCCTGCCCAGGAACTCACTGTGTAGCCCAGGCTGGCCTCGAACTCACAGAGATCTGCCTGCCTCTGCCTCCCGAGTGCTGGGATTAAAGGCATGCACCACCACCACCTGGGTAAACTCATTTCTTTTTTAATAAAGCTACACCATTTAGGGCATAAGTCTGTGCAACCCTGGGGAAGATCAAAGAAGAATAGAACCCCAAAGACTCACGGTGCATGTAGAAGCGAGGGTTCCCATCAAGGCTGGGCACCTGGATCTCTGGAAATTGCTGTCTCTGACATGCCACATTCAGAGGGAAGAGCATCAAGGTTCTTCAGTATTGAAAGCAAAATGTTTTAGAAGTGTGCATAGGAAGCAGCATTTTAGCTGAATTTTTAAGAATTACAAGTTTCACGCGATGAAATGTTTGGGAAGCAACATGGTGTAAATTGAGGGTCAAGTGGGATGGTTAGGCATTTCTAGCATCTGACATCCTGAGCCCACAGAATGCATGTAGGGAAGTTAGGTAATTGATATTTACTAATTGTCTGGGGCCTGAATCAGACCTAAACCAGCTAGCCAGTGCCTTGCCACAACCTAGAGGTAGAGTAAGTATCACAAGAAATAAGAGATTGTGCTTTTAGAAAAATGCTCTGAAAATGTTTTGAGAAGGTACTTAAGGGACCAACTGGGAGTGAACCATGCATAAGATCTAAAATATCTGATGGTTACTAAGTGACATCTCCAGAGAGCAAAGTCATGCATCCTGGCAGGACTCATTCTGTAGTGTGGACGGGGAGTCTGGCGGTAGCTGCATCTTCAGGGGTTCCAGTAGAGAAGCCCTGGGAAGCACATTGGCTGGCTTCACTCTCTACCTTTCCTGGATGCAAGACTCAGCCTTTTTCTGATAATGCTTAATAATTGTTAGGCATGCTCAATAAATGTCAGCTTGAAGGGTGACAAGTCCACACTGAGGGGTGCATATTCTGGTCCAGCTTTTTCCACTTAAGGAAAATGATTGATGATTTTATCTCAATGACTGATTCTTCCCCCACAAGCATCTGCTGGAAAGTGCATAGGAGGGGCCAGTTTTCCAGAAGAAGAAAACAGAGATCTAGAGTTGGGAAGTATCAGATCTGACACATATATTCTCTGTTGCCAAAGGGCTTGGTTCATACTTTTTATACTCTTCTCCCAGATCATCTCATCCAAAGCCACACCTCCCTACCCATTCTTCATCAGTCAAAATGTATCCATTATCCTAAACTTCCTCCTTTCTAAGGCCCTGGAGAAAAATTCCATCATCATCAGGAAGACATTCTCTAAACTACAGTTCTAATAATTAGCCAACAGACTCCCCTGATCTGTATTTATTAAATCACATGGAAGCCATGGTCACCATTGTCCCATGTAGCTGTCTTTTCTCAGGACGTCACAATAATGCCTCTGGTTATGGTGATTAATGAGTTAATAACAGAAATGAAAGTTTCTGGGCATTTAGCAGAGAGGAGCTGTCTACCAAAATGGATTAGCCTGGTCCACCAGGTGGGGCCCTGAGGGAAGCACTGTTTTATGCTCCTCTTGGGACCTTGCTTAGCACCAACCACCTTGTCATAAGGATATATTATGGGGAAGCAGTTTTGGTTGCCTGCTCAGGCTGCTTGATGATTCTGAATTTGTAGAGCTGTTCCTGCCCTGTGGGGGCTGGGAAGACAGCGGGGGGGAGGGGAGTTGCGGGTAGGGCAGGGGACCAAGGTACAGCTTCTCAGCTTGTGACAAAGTAAATTTAAATTTAATGTCACCTTGAAAAAGTCACTTCCTTCCGAGCCTCAGTTTACTCACACATAAAAAGAAGTAGGACTAGATGATCCCTTCCAACTCTTTATAAGACAACTTATGATCCTATTGATTGAGCTACTAAGTAAATGGTCGATCACAGCATTTCATAATCCCCTCTAGGGATATTTGTTTTTGAAATAGTCAAAACTGTCTCCCCTAAACTGACATAGCAGGAGAATCACCTAAAATCGGTATTAAAATCCCTGAGTCTCAAGAGCATACTTCTGGGGATATAGCCTACAATGAGAGATATTTCACAAACACCAAAGTAATTCTTGAAATCTTTCAAGTGTGGGAAACAATGAGATGACCTTGGTGTTCTTGTGGGATCTGCAGAGATTCCAAGCCCTCAGATCTCAACAGTGAGATGAAGTTGGTGTGTGTGGTGGGGTGTGGGTGTGGGTGTTGGTGGGTGTGGGTGGTGGTGGTGGTGGAGGCAGAGGCGGCTGCGGCGGCAGTGGTGGTAGTGGTAGAGGAAGTCTGCCAACATCCTAAGCACACAGATCCCAAGTTTGAGTACACACAGAATCACCTAGTGGCTTTTCAAATCCTGTAATCCCAATATTGTCTCAAGAAACTCAGACAGCATTGGTCTGTATTGCAGCCTGGTTTGGGGTTTTAAAGACTCCCTAGGTGTTCCTGCTATACAGTCATGGTTGGAAACTTCTACCATGAATCCAAACCATGAGGGATTCTTAGCTCGCTTGAGTTTCTTCCTCTATATTCATGGGACATGTGGTAGTCCCAGGTATAGAGGTTCCTATGATGACCATTTAGGCACTCCAACAATGACTCAGATTCAATCAAAGGACCACTTCTTACTTGTCACACATCAGCATGAGAAAAAGAAATGGGAGTCTCCCCCATGCAAAATAGGGACATTAATGATTCCTTCACCAGGAGGATGGGATTTGTACCACCTTTGAAGTCCTGGGAGCTCAATGAATCCTGGTTAGGTGGACACTGGGGAAAAATCAAGTGGGTTTTAGAAGGATCAAGAAGATTTTGGAATATCATCAGAAACTATCTGTAATCCCAAGATACTTTGGAAATAACATTTCATTTTATATGGATCACTGTTATTATATTCTCCAAAGCAGGAACAGTAGCTGGTTGAGCTACCACCTTATGAGGCTCAATAATGTCCACTGCACAGGCTAACCTTCACACTCTCAGCAAATGGGTTTTTTTGCCCTGTCTTTCCCAAACAACAAAGTTAAGATCATAGATTTGAAGGTCATTCTGTCAGTTCAAAATAGAAGTCCAAGACCACATCCATCAAACTGCTGACCAATCCCAGCCTTCATGCATACCAGACCTGCAATTTGGCAGATTGCTTTATTTTTGAATAATGAAGTCTCTTCCTTTCTCTCTGCCCATCATCTAATCCCATATAATTTATATGAAAAACTTGTCACTGGCATTTAGTCTCCATGGGAGATGTCAGCCACATACACTTCACAAAGTCCAGAGCAGGAGCTGGAACCTGTCTTGAGGAAGCACTGTACCATTTAACCCATCAGCATGAGCCTATTAGGGAAAGGCATCCAGGTTGCAAGTGACTTGACATTTTTAAAATGTCTGCTGTTGCTAGCAGCATCTTTTCAAACATTTCAAAACTCTCAAAAAAACAACAAAATCAGTTAGAGCACCTGTGAGCCTGTTATCCATGTCACCATGCCAGCAGTGATAGCTCAACAGTGAGATGGAACAGGGCAAATGCACATGAGTATGCAAATGTGCATGCATGTTGATGTAGTACATAAGTGTATGTGTTTATGTACAAGTGTTTGATTATGTGTATATATGCATACCAGTATGATTGTATGTATTATATACAAGTATATATTCTGTAAGTATACATACATATGAATATATGAGAGTAGGTATGTACATGAGTATATAGATGTATACATGAGAGGGTAAGTGTGTACAGGCATGTATGTACATGTATGTCCATATGCTGTGTGTGTGTGTGTGTGTGTGTGTGTGTGTGTGTGTGTGTGTGTGTGTTTTGAATTCTAGGAAGGGAGAACCACACAGACTACAGTGCAAACACAGAAGTCTGTCTAACAGCTGATTCACCAACATTTTTCACAGTGCAAAATGAACATAGATCTGAACCATATCTGGCCCTGAATTCCATCTCAGCCTGTGACTTATTGCACAGATTGATCTCTGATTCTTCATCTGTAAGAGGAGCAAGTAGCTGTGTGGTCTTTATCTACTTGACAGCTTATACCTCTTAGCAATTCAATTAATTTCTCAGTGCCTCAGTTTCCCACACAGGAATATATCAGTGATTTAAATGATCTTGTTAAGCAAAATATGTGGCACATAATATATATAGTTATACCATCCTTAGCTTGAAAACATTGGATTGTTCTACCTCACTATTTTAGACAAGAGATTGGCATATTTTTATAACCATGAAATTAAAAAAATGCTCACTTCCATGACTACAGGCCTGAAGAATCTTTTCTTTTTCCTAAGATTTCCCTCCTGCCTACTCCTTCACCCAACAAATTACTGTGACTGTACAAACAGTGTTTATGGGTTCTACTAATCCCTCTCATTGTAGGATTTTAAGATTCTATATATTTTCCTTTAATTTTCCCCCCAAATATGTTAGTGTTGCATAGAATCCATGCTTCAGGAAAAAGCAAGAATAAAGCAGAGTGACTCATGTTGCTTCTGTTGTGGTTTGCAGGCCTCATAAGTTATTAATCCAGCCTGGAGAGTTCTGTTTCACAGCTTTGGATGGTCTACAAGGAGAAGAGCTGTAGCTCAGAGCAGTGAAAATCTCCAGCAACCTTCTACTCCAAAAACAAGATGGTCACTATCTGATACACAGAAAGAAGGTCCCTTCCTACCCCCTGCTCACATCCAAAGTTTGTTGCATCTCTTCTGGCTCAGAATAAGAGGAAGAATGAGAATCTATTTCTTCATGAGCATGCTGATCATCCTTCAACACAGAAAGAAGAATCTGATCACAGGGAGCCTACAGGACAGTGACTGTCTTCATTCTTACACTTTGAGTTGGTTAATCTTAAATAGAACTACAGAGAAGACCAAGAGTCTAGAATATGTCCAAACATAATCAGTAACCCCAAATGAACAAAGTTGTTCAAGTTCCTATTCCCTGTGAAGCATACCCATAGACATATGGTGAAGGCAAAACTAAGTATATATTATGAGAGCTGGCAAGGTGGCTCAGAAGATCAAAGTGCTTGATTTGTAAGTCTACAGACCCAAGTTCTATCCCCAGGACCCACATAAAGGTGGAAGGAGAGACTGGACTCTACAAACTTGTCTTCTGTGTGTGGTATGTGTTATATGTTTCTCTCTCTCTCTCTCTCTCTCTCTCTCTCTCTCTCTCTCTCTCTCTCTCTTTCTCCCCCTTTCTCTTGCATGCACACACTTTTTTAATTTTTGAAAAATATATAATTTTTAACTTTAAGATGATATGAAATTATTCATTTTAATCCATTTGCTTAAGCTATCATTTTCACATTTGTAAAAATATGGATGATTATAACAACTGCACAAACTGGAAAACGAAAACAGAATTTGGTGGTCATAATCCTATGCAATTCTAGACACTATTCTGACTTCCTAACTCCAGAAGAAATACCTGTGTAACTGGGATGCTCTCCTATCTTACCAGAAGATAAATATCTCTAGGTCTGATACACTGCAAATACATAGACTCTTCTATGCACATTTTCTTAGAGTAACCCTCCTTTACATTTTTTTCTATCATATCTTCTCCACTCTTAGAGGTCCAGATAGCATCTCAACTCTTGCCTGGAGATCACCTAGATCATCACAGAAGTACCACTGCTTCCTATTCATGACTCTGTAGTGGAAAGTGAACTCCACCTGGTTCTGTTTGTTGTCCTTTATGATGGTGTCCCCAATTCTGCAAACCATTCTGACTTCCTCAAAGACAGTCATGGAATCTCATTTGTCAGCTGGATAGGTTCTGAGCTGTAACAGAAAGAAAGCATCCATGCACCTCAGAGAAATTTGTGTAGGTTCCAGTTCTGCTCTGTTATTGTTAATAGCAGAACTTGGGGCACATGAGTTGGGGTTTTTAACATCAATTTATTCATTGTTAAGTTTATATATAAGATGAAAGTGCTGAGTGGGGAAGTTAATAAATATTTAAAACTCTTTCTTTTAGGTAGAGACAACAAAACAATATATGGGAAAGAGAATTTGAGTGGGTCTCTGTAGATTTCCCTGGATTGAGGAAAGGCTTCAACACAAACTTACATATCTCCGTGAATTCTACCCCTACTTAGAAGGCTTCGTTGACAAAGGACTCAGAGGTTGGATTACTTTCTGAAGTATTCATAGCCCTTTGGACGCAATGACGACAACACAGACATTGAGGTTGAAAGGCTGGGAGAGACAGCAGAGAGACCCAGAAGAAGAGCTCTGTGGAGCTAAAGAGGCAATCTGAAGAATGGCAGAGGTTGAAGATTAAATTTGTGTGCTAACTGCACAGCCAGTTCATGAGACCCCAGCCCCTTTATCATTCTACCACCATAACAGGAACACTGCCTGGGTTAACTGGTTGTCATGCCAACATGAACTAAACAGTGCTAAGTATGGGTATTCCTGCTATGAGTATTGTGCACATCAAAAACATGGCCACAAAAAAAAGTATGCTCCTGGAAGGAATGTAGTTGGCTGTCTTTGTAAAGCAGCACCTAAAGATTTAGAAGATGGGATACATCTGCTCTACTATTCTCTGACCATATGACTTCATCAAGCAAGATTCATCTTGTTAGACTTAGATATGCAGCAATTTAGAGTGCACGGATGCTTCAAGAGGAAGATACAAGTTCTTCTGCAATCAAGAAAGATCGATGCTAGAGCACCACACACACACATGCACACACACACACACACACACACACACAATTAGGAAATGTCAATGTGCTTGTGTCCCAAGATGGAGGAGGAAGCCATAATAGGAGAACAGAGACAGCAGCCTATCTTGTAAGACATTGTGAGATAAAAAGAAATAAGAAATGTGAAAGGCGGGAATGAATGCTGCTTTCTTATTTACAGTGTGGAAAACTGCACCCAGTATACTAGTAAGCCTCGGGCACTTTATGTTCTGTAAATGATATGAACATGAAGCTGAAGTCTGAGGAGGAGGCAACTGACATCTTCTGCTTCCCTGGAGTCAAGGAAAGTACAGTCTCTGAGGGATCTCAGAGATCACGCCCTATAATCATCTAACACTTCTGATGGGGAAGCAAAAGTTTAGAATGTCTGGGAAACTATCCAGGGCCAATGATGGGCATCCTCATCCAGCCAGGTGGCATCATATACGTTAGTGACACTATACCACTACACTGCCTCTTCCTACTCTTCTCTACCACAACATTCAGCTCTCAAATCAGTGCACCAGGACTTAGGTCTCCACCTGCTGATGCATGTGTATACAGAGTCAGTAAATTTCTAGCCCTGCTGGCTTAGGAACAATTCTGTGGGATGGTAAATACAGAGAAAGGTTGGAAGAGGTGTGTAAGAAATAAGAAAAGGAGGTAAATGCACTTTATAATTTATCAAAGCTTCAACCACTGGCACCTCATTTTTTACAATAAAAATGCTGTTTGTATAGACTACAAATAGACTATAAATGCATGAAAAAGAAGAACATAAAATTGTAACCAGAGTGATTGTTGATATTACAGCTAAATATCAAATCTAACCTTGAATCATTTCAAATGTCTTTATCTACCCTTTTCACAGACTGTTCCATATTGATAGAGAAAATTTTTTAAATATCCAGATTCATTCCACTATGAGTAAATGATATTTTGCATAGATGCTATTTTGAATTTACCCTCTAAAGTCTGTGTTGGAGACCCTGATGAAGGCTTTGAATCTGTTATCACAGGCATGAGTTAGTTATTTAGAGAATGGGATAGGCTAGGAAAAGCTGTTCATCCCTTTTTTGATATCTTGCTTTCAGCTTTTCTTGCCCTTTGCATTTCTAGAACATACATGAAAACTCTCTCCACGTGCTACTACTATGTTCTTGGGCTTCTCCACTTCCAGAGCCATGAATGAAACAATTTTCCCTTGTAAATTACCCAATCTGCTAGTTTGCTATGGTATCAGAAAGCAGACTAAAGCAATTCAAAATTACACTTAGCACGTATATTGCAGCCTGAAATAGAGCAATGCAAAGAACTGCCATTGTACCCAAGGTGTGCTCAGGAAGTACCAGTCACACTCATAAGACAATTCCAGCAAAGAAGTACATATAGCTAGTGGGGTTTGGTTGTTTTGTTTCTTTGTTTGATTTGCATATTTAAATAAACTGTTTTGTTTATTTGTATTAGTTCTTTGAGAATCCCCTACAATGTATTTTGATCATATTCAGTTCCTTCCCCCCAAATCTTCCCAACTGCACTTCCCTTTCCCTACTGATACAACTTGGTGTCTTTTTTTGTAAGACCCACCAAATGCAATTTGCTCAGACAACCTTGGCTGGCTGGCATTTCACTGGACTCTGGCTGACCTACCAGGGGCCACAACCTTAAAGAAAACTGGCTCTCTTTCTCCCTCAAACATCAATTGCCATCAGCTTTTTGGCTAGGGGTGGAATTTGATACCCACTTCCTCTCTCCATGATGGGATTTGGAGAGGCTAGAACTTGTGCAGGTCTTGCACATGCTGCCATAACCTCAGTGAGTTCATATGTGCACCTGCCCTGTTATGAAGGGAAAACTGTGCTTCCTTATAGCCATCCACTGCCTCTGGCTCTTACATTCTTTCAGTACTCCTTCAATTAGCCCCAAGCTTTGGGAAGAGAAGGTGTGATGTAAATGCCCCACTGGGGGCTGAGGATTCCGTGGTCTATTATTCTCTGTATTTTGGCCAGAGTTGGGCTCTGTGTTCATCACCACCTATTGCGAAAAGAAGCATCCCTGATGAGACTGGTTGCTCGAATGGTGATGTGTGCACTGGGAAGCTTGACTTTACGAAGAGGAAACTCACAGGCTGAGTTTCCTGGAATGGCTGTGCCAGTGCCAATGGTGGGGGAAGTAAACATCAGTTTCAGCAGTGGTGGATGCATACTGCCTCCAGAGCACAGGGAATCCAGTGTTAACAAATTCCTCCTGGGGCATTCTGTCAACAGCTCAGCATTGGCCTCTGTGACTGACATGTCATATTAATCAGCAACAGAACCCAGGAGAACAGAGGTGGATGTCAGCCCCAGCTACTGCTGTTCTAGTACCAGGCTAGCTAGGTCAGGGAAATAATTGACATTCTCGGGTAAGTCTGGTCTAAAAGGTAGTTTAGATCAGTGGGTGCTTTTCTTTGGCATAGAATGAAACAGAGAGATAAGTACCCATTACCATTGTCTTAGTTAGGGTTTCTATTGCTATGAAGAGAAACCCTGACCACAGCAGCTTTTATAAAGGAAAATATTTAATTGGGCCTGACCTATAGTTTCAGAGATTTAGTCCATTATCTTCTTGGCAGCATACAGGCACACACAATGCAGGAGAAGGAGCAGGGAGTTCTACATCTTGATCCACAAGCAGCACAAGCATCTCTGTCACACTGGGTATAGCTTCAGCATAGGAGACCTCAAAGCCCACCCCTACAGTGACATACTTCCACAACAATGTCATCCCTACTTCAACAAAGCTGCACCCCCTAACACTGCACTCCCTATGGGGGACATTTTCTTTTCAAACCACTACAACTATCATCTGCCTCTTTTCCAAAACTCATCTCTCTGGTTAACCTTTTAGGCATCTGATAGGACAGCCTATCATTCTTTATATCTGGGAGCCTACATAGCTCTGTAACTCAAGTCATAACTTCTTCCACATGCATGTTCATCTGCTTGGACTGCCAAAACAAAACACCCCAAACTAATACAGTCATGGGAGTAAAGAGGCAGCTTACAGAATGAAAGTGAAATCTTTACCAACTACGCATATGACAGAGGGTTATTGCCTAGAATACCAAGAGCTTTTAAAAATTAAGTACCAGGAAAACAAACAACCCACTTTTTAAAAATGAGACATGAGACTAAACACTAAGTTCACAAAATAAAAAATACAAAGGGTTTAGAAATATATTTGAAAAATGGATCAGATCATATGGTAGATTTATTTCCAGTTTTTTGAGAAAACTCTACATGGACTTCCACAGTATCTGCACAAGTTTGGATTCCCACCAAGAGTGAATGAGTTATTCCCTTTTCTCATCCATGTCATTTATTGTCCTTTGCCTTTTTTATCTTACCATTCTGACTGGGGTGAGATGAAATCACTTTATTTCTATTTCCCCAATGACTAGGGCTTTTGAACACGCATAGATACATTGTCAGCACAAAAGTAGACTTGTGAGCCTAAAAAATAAACTTCTGAAACTGGGAGGGAACAGTGGTGGGTGGATGGGGAGGAATTGAAGGGGAGGACATGAATGGTGGATTTAATCAAACACACTATATACATCCATGAAATTCCCAAAGAACAAAAGTAATTTAAAAATAATTAAAGGAGCAGCAATAACAAAAAATATAAAATGATTGCTGCCAGACCATTAATCAGTAAGTATTGATTAGAAACAAATTTATTCTTTAAAGATCAAGAAACATGAATAGTTATTGATGTACCAATTTGGCTAGATTGAACTGGAGGTCCTTGTCTTTTTTTTTTTTTTTAGGATGTTTTAATCACAGTTAATTACATAAGGTTTTCCCTCCAGGAGGTGGGAGGTCAGCAGGGAGTATGAGGTGTCATGTGACAGACATGTGCTCTTCTCTCTCTCTCTCTCTCTCTCTCTCTCTCTGAGTCCATTCTGGACACTGCTGTCAAGTGATTTAAACACACACACACACACACACACACACACACACACACACACACATACACACACATGTGTGTGTCTGTGGTGATATTTTGTTCCCCAATATTGTGTACCCTAATAAATTTATCTGGGGTTAGAGAACAGAACAGCCACTAGATACAGAGGCCAGAAAATGGTGGCACACACGTGTTTAATCCTAGCATTCTGGAGGCAGAGATCCATCTAGATCTCTGTGAGTTTAAAATTACACTGGAAACAGCCAGGCATGGTGACACCTTTAATCCCAGGAAGTGATGACAAGAAGCAGAAAGGTAAATAAGGCGTGAGGACCAGGAACTAGAGCCTGGTTAAGCTTTTAGGCTTTTAGCAGCAGTTAAGCTGAGATCCATTCAGATGAGGACACAGAGGCTTTCAGTCTGGAGAAACAGGATCAGCTGAGGAACTGGCAAGTGAGGCTGTGGCGTGCTCTGCTTCTCTGATCTTCCAGTGTTCACCCCAATAACTGGCACCAGATTTATTTTTATTAATAAGACTCTTTATGATTCACATTATACCTGTCTGCAAAAAAAAGCCCTGTTCTGCCTATGAGTTTATGCCTGACCATTCTTTACTTTCACACTCCACACTCCTGACTTCCTATCCTAGAACTTCAGAATTCCTTAAACAATCCCACTACTGTGCAAGCCAAACTTTTGCAATATTGGTCAGCTACTGTAGTCCACGAATGAGCCAGTAAGGTCAATTTCAAGAGCTAATTAATTGGAAATGTTGAGGGGGAGAGATCTGACTGAGAACAGTAGATGGGGTCACACTTGTTCCTTCTATGTTGATTCAGCTAAGGCAACCTCTAAGAGACACCTCTTATCTATTCAAACACCTAAAATTCATTTACCAATGAGAAGTGCACTTCCTTCAGCTTCTGTGTTCTCTATACAACTGTGACCTTTGTCAAAGGACTATCCTTACATTGGTTAGGCAGTTTACCTACATGGGAAGGAAGAAATGACTGACAGCCATGCCACCATGAGGTGGTCTGTAAACAATGCCTGGTGACAAGTTATTAGCCCCAGCTCCCTTGCCCTGAGTCAAACCCTAGGATGTAACTTACATTCGACTAGCTTTCCAGATTCCCCACCTTCTTTCCCTCCTGTGTCCTGGGCCCCTTATTTCCATGCCGTTCCTTAGAGTCTTTCTTTAGAGATGCTTTGTACTCAGGTCCTTGACATAGAGGCTGGATCATGAAGAACATGGCCTAAAAAGCTCTGCCTTAGGACCCCTATAACATACATCCAAACATTTGCAAGTCAAAGTAACATCTCAAAAGTTCCAAAGCTATTTTGCATGTCTTGGGTGAAATCAATCATTTCCATACTCTCTTCGGAAACAGAAATCATTTTTTTAAAAGTGAAGCATAGCTTTACTTAGAACTGTAGGCTATGAAATAAAGTCACCTGTTCAATCAACAGATGGCAGGACTTGACATACCTTCTGTCTGTGTTCCCTCTCCCCAGAATTATTCTAACATGCCTCCCTAGAACCTAGAGACTGAGTGAAATATCACTGGCAAGCAAACATATTGGGAGGTTTCTCTAATCCCCAGGTCTCTGATGATCTGTGATGCATTTCTTAAATTAGCTTCCATTACAGACTTGTGTCCTTTCCACTCTTGATATATGGCTTCTGACTTTCTCCATGCCATGCCCTGGTCCCTGGCAGTCTCCTGCCTACTACCTTACCATGTTCCACTATTAACTTCTGGAGGCCAAGAGAGCTGCAATCTTCTTTCCTTTTATTGCAGTTGGGGGTCTCATGCATCACACTGCCAAATGTGACCACAAGTTGTAGCAATCAAAAGCCTTCTGGCATTTGGAGTCTGGATTCAGAAGTATCTGGTGCCCATTTCCTGCCACAAACCTGCCTTTCTGTGCACAAGAATTCACCACCCCTCATTTCTTTGAATAGCCCACTCCTACAAGTATGTTGTAGCCTCCAAGAAAGGTAATTTAACCCACTGCTGAATTGTCCTGGAATGATTTATGCAGAGGACTGCAAATGATCAGACAGTATCCTCAAGAGCAGTCAGATCCTAGTTCCCACCACTTATCAAACCAGTTCTCACACATTATCCCCTTCCCTATTTTCTATTAGAAATATGAAATCCTGAATTTAAAAAAAATCTCAAAAAAAACATTCAGGATATATACCAGAATTAATCTAGAATGGTGTCATGTTGGAGAGATGACCTAGAACATATATTTTCGTAAGAAACATTAGGGGATGGTACAGGCTCTGCTAATAGTTGTTCTCTTACTTCAAAAGAGATATAGGAAATCTCTCCCTAGTCTGCCAGCTCAAAGGAAAAGTCAGGGTGTGGGTTAGCTTAGCAAGCATAATGAGGTACAAAATGCATGATCTTACCCACAAATGGCATCTAAATGAGTTATTTAGTTAAGAATTAATTGTAGCATTGGAGGAAAGAGGATCATGGAAAAGAATGGTCAATGGGTATAGTGTTACAAGTAGATAAGAGGCATAGTTCAAGTGCTGTGTGATATAGTAAGATCTCTACAAATGTCAAGAATGCATTGTGTCTTCTAGAATAGCCAGAATAGAGGGTCGTGAGTGTGCTAAACACAAAGAAATGATTAATGTATAAGGCAGTGACCATGCTATTTACGTTGCTTTTAAAACACAGCAGACCATACTTGTGCATCAGGACAAGACAATGTACCCAATAAACACACACAGTTATTGGCTTGGAATGTGTATCCATGGGTAAAATGTTTGCTGCACTATCAAAAGGACTTGAGTTTGGATCCCTAGTGCCCACATAAAAGCCAGGCACAAGGTCAAGGGTCTGCAAACCCAACATTTCTGGAGAGGCACAGACAGAAGAAACATGTGGCTAGCTGGACAATAGAGGGCTTATGTAAGGACTTCAGTGTACACATTTTGAAAGCACATAATTCAAGCCATAAATCTAAAGAAGCTAATCCCATGGAAACTGAGAGTAGAATGGTAGTGGCCAAAAGATGGAGAAAGTTTGGTGATGACGGAATGATGGGGGGACACTGATCAGCCAGTACCAAGTCATAGCTAACAAACATTGAGAAGTCTTGGTATTCTGCACAGAAGGGTAATCCTGCAAATTAATTATATAGTAGGTGTTTCAGAAAAGCTAGAAGAAAGAACTTTAGACTGTTTTCTCAATAAAGAAATTATAAATGTTTTAGGAGGCATGTATGTTTCCCTTGACTTGAACATCACACAATGTACACATTTATCTAAGAATCACATAGTACTCATAAATGCTTGTAGTATTGTTTATTTCCTCTTTATTGAATACTGTAGAGATGACACACATGTAAATTTTATAAATCAGTGTATGTAATAAAATTTACACAAATAAATGTATACACACATATGTATGATCACTCAGATGAAACTGTCATCTCCATGTGACCTATCTGTAGAGAGCTGCGTGTAGCCACACCCTAAAGATGGCGCTGGCTTCCACCCTCTGCCTTCCCGATGGCAAACACTCTTTGTGGTAAACAGCTCCTTATTTGGCTATGGCTGGATTCGTGTGCCACTGGCATATGCGTGGACCTGTGGACAGTGCCCACGTGGCTGCCTGGGGTTGGTAGCCCAGACCTACTTAGGTGCTGGGAGAGGCTTGCCCCAGAGGAGAGACATCGCAACTAACAAGGGTCTGAATAAACTGTATTAAGGAGAGTCCTGTTGTTGTGTCATCCTTGCTGGTCGAGGCGGGCGCGACACCTATCCTTTTCTTCCCTGTGGTATATAACACATAATCAAATTATATAAGTAATCAAGTCATTTTAAATGTCCTACACAAGTTAACACAGGTAAAATTATTCAACAATTAAAATAACTAAAACGGCTGAATTTTAGCTTAACTGAACACCATTTTCTTTTCTAATCCTAAAGTTAGTTGACTCAAATTTTGAATGACTGGATCCAAAAATATGTATTTTCAGTCCCATTTCTTCTACCACTAAATGACTTACACGGCTTTAAGCAAGTTAAAGAAAGAATCGAGTCCTCTGTTAGCTACTGCGAAATAATAATTTTGTCTGGCGATTGTCCCTTTATCTTCTAGGTCATATTAAGACCTTTGGTATGAAGGAAATGCTGGATGAATGGAAATGGGATGATCATAGCAGAAGGTGAGTGTCCAGACCCGACAGCTTTACCTTGACACAAGACAAGACTTGACAGTTGTGGGAAAGGGGCAGGCATGTGCCACAAGCAAAGCGAGGAAAGTAGCAGATTCACCACTAGATTCACATTTAGATTCTCTAAAAAGAAAGATCTCCAGTCATTGGGGAAAATTTACCCTGGCTTGTCTAGTCCATAAATTCAAACTCAATCTTCTCTATACCAGATTATCTTTGTGCTGTATTGGTGGTTACTATTAGCCATGTGACATGACTTACCATCTGCTAGAACAGAAATACGGATCCATGTAGATCAGCTGACACAAACATGCCCTCCTCCCCGTGTGCCCAATCATAGTAATTCTCTTGAAAGCCAGCCCCACGCTCTCCATTTTCTCTTCCTAGTTAACAACATCAAACCCTCCTACCAATGGTACCTTTCCAAAACACAGCTTAATATCTCACCACTGCCCATTTAAAAAGATATACTCATCTGCCTCCTTTTCATAGTCCCCCTTGAAGTTCTCACACATAGGCCTATACCAGACATTAATTAAAGAATACAGAAGTCAGCAATGGATGGTCCCTACTCTCCAGAGGCAAAGAAAAAAGTCTGAGCGAGGCTACAAAGACATGATCAGTCAAAAGGGTATGTTAACAAACTGAGGCTACAGGGGTAGTCCCTTACCCAAGGCAATGTAGTGACAGAAAGAGAACAGAATGACTTATCTTGACACTGTCATGGGGATATGGCAGCCAAACTACCATCCCTTGGCTTTGAAAAGTGCATCCCTGTAACTCAAGGCTGGATTCTAAGCATACACCATGCTTCCCTGCCTTTTTCTGTTGGTGCAATCCTCTTACCTGGCGTTCCTCCTCTCTTCTCTTTCCAGACAAAGCTTCTCTAACAAGACTACAGCGTCATTCAGAAGCTGGCTGATAGAAGGGACTCAGTCAGGGACATTTTATTCCTGAGAGATAGGCAGAAAAGGCTGTGTGTTGGACCTTCTCTTCTTCTATAGCCCCTTGTTTACATGTGTAAGCAGACTCCCGGCTCCTGTCATCTCTTCAGCTCCTGCAGCCTTAACTACAATGGATTGCATCTGGGTGGGTGATTCATAAACAGCTGCTGACTTGAACTGTATTCATAGTTAGAGCCTGTCTGCAACAGTGGCTGGGTTCTCTCTTAGACCATCACAAGTACTTTTTACCTTTGATGCCCGATGACTGCCACCTCTCGCAGCATGCCTCTGCAGCCTTCCTTTGTTTTCTCCCTCACATCTCCGTCCCCTGTTAATTCCATTATTGCACCCTCAGCATGCTCACTACCCAGCCAGAGTCATTATGCTCCTCACACTAACCCTGCTCCCGTTTAAATGTAACGTTCTGCACTCTGAGTTTTCTTTTGTCTCTGAAAACAGCACTAAGGTTAATTTTGCATGTTTCTCATTTCTTTTCTTACAGGTTCCAATCCTCTCCCATTGATGCCTGTATTTATATTTTCTCCTCTACCTATTGATGCTAAAGTACAACTCCTGCTTCTTCTGGTAATATTTTACAAAATTACCACATTCTTGACTGGTTGTGGTGGTACATTGTAATATACCAGGAAGCTCAGGAGTTCTGGGTCAACATGGGTTACAGGAAGTTTTCCAGGTCAGACTGGGTTATATAATGGGACCCTGTCTCATAAATAAATTAATAAATAAATAAATGAATAAGCACCCCAAACTGTACTTTAGTGTGTGTGTGTGTGTGTGTGTGTGTGTGTGTGTGTGTGTGCATATACAAGCTAATCAGCAAAAGTGTATGAATCTGACCTTCATCATTGAGGTCAACAGAGAGTAAGGGGCTCTCTGAATTGCCCCTTTCAATTCCAAGCAACCCTCTAGCATTATTTCCAGTTCTTCTGGTCCATGCATCTGAGAACATCTTTAGGTCTTTGCTGCTGATCCTCTGTGTGATCAGTGACCTTCTCTCTTCTCACTGATGGGAACTTTCTCAGGTCAGGCTCTCTAACCAGTCTCATATCCATATTCCTCCTAGACATCTGCCGTTACATATTCCTTTGGTTTTCTCTCATGAGTCTATTTCCTTATCACTCTTTGGAACCTCACTGCTATCATCATTCCTGTAGAACCCTAACAGCAGGCCAGTTTCCTCAAGTCTTAAAATCTTTCAAGTCCATTCACTGCAGCAGTCATCTCCTAACTTAGTTAATTACGTGTAGTTGCAACAGCTAAACAAGGTAGGCATGGTTTTCATCCTTAACTGCTATCTCTCTGTCTGTCCATTCAGCTAACTATGTACCTGCTGGTATATCTAAATATCTATAGCCATACCAATTTATTAGGCATAGATATGTATTTATTCATCATTGATACAGATTTTAATATCTTTATAGATTTAGGATTATCTGTATTTACATGATGTAGAGTTTTCATCATCATTAATCTATCTTAAAGAAAATGTCAGTTCAGGCAAGGATCATCATGGATATAAATGTTTTCTTTACTGACACTTAGTCAACAGAATTATTTGCAAAGTCCTCTGGGACTAAAACAGAGAATTCTTCCATGATTCAGGGCTAGATTCAATAACTAACTAGATTCTATGACTAACCCACAGTTAACACAATTGGAAAATATATTCATAACCCTCCTTCCTTCAGTATTTCTCAATGACATTAGAGTTTAGATTCTCCACTTCCTCCTTCTCCTATTTCAGCAGCACAGCTCTGATTTCTACTACCATATAGTCATTTTGCCTATGGGTAAACTTCACATAAATGACAACATATAACATGCTCATTATTGTATCTATCTTATTTATTCTCCATGTTTAAGACTTATCCTGAATTTTTTAAGACACTAGTGGCCTACTATTTGTTATTCCTAAGCAATGCATAAATACAGCACTGTTGGGTTTCAGCCCAGTATGAAAAAGCAAAAGCCATCACACCTGCCTACCAAACAAGAAAAGACTGAATGGAGAAAAATGATGGCTTGTTTTGAATGCATTATAAAACAGGATCATGTTGAAATGGCTATTCTGTCACATTCTTTTTCCTGAGGATTCTATGTCAACTCAGCCCTGACAGAGAGCAATAGACCAAAGATACTATTCTACCTAAATACACTTTGGTGAATGAATGACTTCATTGGGTTGGTGAAGGAACATGAGTCCCGCATCTCTGCAGTTCTTTCTACTGCTTGAAGGCAGCCACTGTATCCAGCAATTGTTGACTATTTATAAAACTTTAGTGGAAGCTTCAAGAGTCCTGGGAGTTTCTTATAAGATGCATGTCTCTGAGCCTCCCTCCTTCTCCAAGAGGGAATAGTTCAATTTGGAGGAAACAGTTTTATAAAACCTTACAAAAATGGAGAGATTGGTGATTAAGGAGAGGCACTGAAACATGATTACATGAGGCAGAACAAGATAAACCCATGATCTTATGGGAACTCAGAGGTGGTAATGTTGACAAACTTGTAGAGGCTGAATAGAACTAATATAACAGTCTACAGGAGCCATCATACTTTCTGTGTGTTACTCATAGAAATCTTTTCAAGTTCTGCAGCAAAAAGGTAACAAAAAGCACCCTGTGGCCCTGGTGTGGGAAAAGGAAAATAATTCCTTTACAACAGCAGTTGGGTGCCATCTATAACAAAATGTTGTGGTTATGGAGGATTAGAAAGAAATTTACTAAAATTGTATCTCACTAGACAGAAAGAAAACTTGCTTACTCAAGTCCTTGTACTTTTCACTCAAGCCCCTCAACTACTTACTCACTCAATCCCTCTACTATTTACTCAGTCCCCGCTGCTATTCATCAAGCCCCTCTAGTATGCATTTCAGACCCTCTACTATCCACTGAAGCACCTCTACTATGTATTCAAACCCCTCTGCCATTCATCAAGCTACTCTATTAAACACTCAAGCTACTCTACTATTCATCAAGGCCCTCTACTCTTCATTCATTCTCTTGTGAGGAATGTAAAACAGCTAAAATTGATTTGTGAATATCACTTCCCAAAGACAAGACACAAAATGTCTGAGGATTTATTCAAAAAATATATAGAACTCTCTCCCTTGGATCAGGCCCTGCACCTTACCAAGGCTGCAGAATAGAGCCAACACTATTATTGCAAGTGTGTGAGAGCCAGTCCAAAATTGTGACCATTGGAGTGCTGTCCCCATTATCCATTAATTTTGTGGCAATAGGGCCAGGGGAGAATTGCCCCACACACACATCAATGCCTGAGGCAGCTGAGAGAGCTGGCCCTGTGGTCATAAGAGTGGGAGAGCCGTCCCTGACCCCCACCAACTGCAGTACTCCAGAAAGCAGGCTCTACATCTCCAGGGCAGCACAACAGAGCCAACACTGTTAGCACAGGTGTAGGTGAGCTAGCCCCAAAACTGTGACCATGGGAGAACTGTCCCCATTTCCCATCTGGCAAACCAACCCTACAGCTGCTCAGGCCCAGACCCAGGGTTGTGACTTGGCCTGGCCCAACATCTACCCCATCTATGATCTGCTGGAGCATATGAAAGGACCTGACCCACAGACCCAAAGCTGCAGGATCTCCACCTCACAGGGCGGCAGCAGGATGTCCAGGAAGAGTCCTAGTGGGGACTCAGCATTGATTGTGAAGACCTTGAACTAGACCAATGACTCTTTGCAGTGAACACTTGGGAGTAGAGATGTATGGACAAAGCAGTATATGTTGTGACTTTTTGAGTTGCACACCAGCTTCCATGACAAGATTTTTATTTTTTTCTTTTTTTATTTTTCCTTTTCTCTCTTAAATTTTGTTTTATTTGGGGGGTGTGCAGGAGCAGAGGGCAGATGGAAGGGATGGGAATAAAAAGGTCAAGATACATAATGTGAAAGACATATAGAATAATTTTTTAAAAAAATTCAAAGTTTACTACCATGAATAAAACATACTCTCCCTCCCTTCAGTTCACCATATCAACTAGTCTCCAGTATAAAAACAGTGGCACACCACTGAAAATCTGGACGGATACAGATCCTCTCTGAGCAGGGTTACTAAAAGGAGCCAGTGTCAAAGGATGATAAAAAAGGTCAATGGAGGATGAAGCAAGCATTAAGCATAGCACAATTTCTAGCAAGATTACAGTAAAACTTTCATAGCCTTTCATTATCTGACTTTTAACAAAATAATACAAAGCATCCTCAATATAACAGAAGGGGAAAAGAGTCTGAAGAAACAAAGAAAAGATCACAATCTGATATGAGATCGATATTAGGATTATAATAAGCAAGGCCATTGTTGAAATATTATGATGAATATGTCTCTCTGTTCAAATAAAAATTAGGCTATACAAGCAGATTTGTGTAATTATGTAGATAGACAAATGATAATTCTTTGAAACAATCAAAATAATGTCAAAATTTTAAAAGATCAAAAATACCATTGTGATTATTAGTTTTAATTGTCAACCTGACAGAATCTGGAATCACCTGGCATGACAGTGTCATTTGAGGAATCATCTAGATCAGGTTGGCCAATGGGCAGGACTGTGAGGGGTTTCTTTAATTGCCTTAGTTGATGTGAGGAGACTCAGCCCACTGTGGGTGGGACCCTTCCCAATGCTGTGAATCCTTGATGGCGTATGTGTAGAGATGGTGGTATGAGAACATTGCATGCACTCATTCTCCCTCTGCTCCCCACTGTGGATGCAGCTAACTGCTTCAAGTTCCTGAGTTGACTTTCTTGCAATGATATGACCATAACCTGGCATTGTGACCATAATAAATACTTTTTTCTTCTAACTTGCTTTTTGGTGGGGTATTTTATCACAGCAAGAGAAAATAAACCAGGACAAGTATGAAATCATCTGATGAGAACCTTAATAGACTAGACATGAACAAAGAAAGAGTATATAGACCAGGAATGGTAGTGCACCCCTTTAATAGCAGAACTAAGGAAACAGAGTCAGAAGGAAGAAGTGTTCATATCCAGCTTGGGCTAAACAACAAGACTCTGTCACAAAAGAAATATGAGGGGGAAGAAAAGGAAATATTAGTTATCTTAAAAATAAGCTGACAGAAATTTCCCAAACTTAAATAAAAGAGAAAAAAAATAATGCGATTAAAAACATAATACAATACCACAAACTGGGGTGACTTAAAATAGTGTATTACATGCATGATTAATATATCAGAAGTAAATGGTAAAGAACAGGAAAGTAAGGATAGTTAAAGAAAAAAATCGATGAGCTTTCAGGTCTTACACAAAATGAAGTATTTGCATGTAACCTGTGCACATATTTCCAATACTTTAAACAGTCCCTAAATTATAGTTCTTGTAATAATTAAAACACTATAAATATTTTGTAAATATTTGTTGCATTATACTTCATAGTAAATAACTACAAGAGAAATATCTGTATGTGTTCAGCACCAAAGTAAAACCGTTTCCATTCTTTCCACATGTGGCTGGTGGAATTCATAGATATGGGAATCATGGATACAGGGGACTAAAGGCATATAAAAACTTTTTAGTTGCACTAATCATAAAAATGTATTTCCAAAACAGTATTAAAATACCAATTTCTCTAGCAGGTTATAAAATCTTTTAAACTCGGTGCTGCTGAGAATGAAGCAATGTCATTGATAAACTGTCACTTGGGTGCCAGTGGCCACAATGCCACTGTTAGACAGACATGGTTCTATTTCCCCATCAGAGAAGCCAAGGTTCCAAGAAGATAAAGCCCCAGGCTGTTTAAATTGTCCTACCCCTAATCCCAAATCCTCTTCAGCCCTTAAGACTAGGCTCAGATATTATCTCTTTCAGGAAACCTTCTAGGATACAGCTTCTTAAGCTGGGCTTGACACACTTCAAATTTCCCTGAGAATCCTTCCATCTCTGAACTTGCAAGGCTCTCAGCATGAATTTGCATATGGCTCCACCTCTCCCCCAGGGGATCTTGAATATCAAGCAGGTAAGGGTTGCTCCTCCACCAAACCTTAGCTCCCTTATACCTTTAAAAGGGATAAGCAAGGTGAACATATGTTAAATTAAGACTACAAGATGATGAGCTAGATACAAATCCCAACCTTTCTAACCTCAAGACCCAGGCTTTTTTAATACCTCATACAGCCTTGCTGACTGAATTGAAGTCTAGTTTCTGAAGGCTAGGAAACAGAGCTTAATAGGCACACTGGCCAAGAGCACATCTCCTTTACTGTGATATATCCTCCATGAAAGAGCTTGCTTCATCTTTCTCAGGGAAGGCAAGAGTATATTGTCATGCATTGTATACCCCAGGAACAGGCATCTTCCATCAAACCCATCTGTGCTTTAATTAGGAAGGAACTAGTGGCTGTTAAGGCACACCTAAACATGATTGGCACCCAGCTTCTATTATCCAGGTATCTTGAGCCTCAGAGTCCAGACACCCATGATGAATGAACTCTAAAATGGATGACTGCTTGATCATTTCTGATGAATAAGCTATTTTATTTCTTTTTTAAAATCATATTTAGCTCCCCACCAATTCTACAAGGTAGACTTTAGTCTCTATTTTATAGCTGTGGAAATTGAAGTTTAGAAAAGTATGATACCTGGCTCAAGGTCACAAAGAGGGTAAGTATCAGAGTTGCCATTTAAATCCGGTCAGTCTGACTACTGCCAGGCTTCTGGCTGTTGTGTATATTCTGGTTTAATTCCCTGCTTTGCCCTTTATGCCCTTAAACTAGACCCTATCCAGCCACCTCTGGAGCATGCCTCACTGATGGCAGCCCTACCATTAGCTGTGTTCTGTGTGCCTCCCTTCCAAGTCGGCTTCGTCACACTGCCAGAGTGCTGGATGACAATCTCCACTGCCTGGGAAGCAATGCTCTCTCCCTCCACTTCCCCTTGCCGACAACTTCACAAGACCTCTTCTTTCTCCAGATTCAGCACAATCACATTTTCTCATTATATTATCCAGCTACAGGTCAGCACCTCTCTCAAATTGAAAATTATTATAGATAGTCCACACATAGTTTTATTTTTCTGCCTCTGTGTGTTCATTTCAGAAAACAGAGATGTATTATTTCTTCATCTTCTCCTTTTCTCGGGCAGCTGATGTGGACAAGGGGAACCTCCACTGTCATTTCTTCCTGCAGTTTCTTCGGGGAACCACAAGGACTTTTATTCAGTAGAATTAAAAACCCCAGATGGAAGAAAATGCACGCCAGACAGCAGGCAATTGGCAGGAAGAAATGAAAGGAGGCTTTCAGCTAGCTGACATATTCCTACTAAACTTAATTCAACCCAAAGGCTCTTCCTAATTTTCAGGAAATTTAGGGAAGAAAAAAAATGGCTAGATCCTGAACATGTACAGTGGGCTGGTTCAGGGAGTACTACAAAACTCCCCTGGAAGATAGTCAGCTCATTTTGAAAATGACAGATCTAAACAACACTACTATATGGGTGGTGTAAATGGATCAACCAGAAACTTAGTTCACTGTAAATGATGAATGCCACTGAGACAAATTTGAGATTCTCTCAATACCATGGAGATTCATGCAAACACAGAACTAATGGGCACTGAATGAGACTTAGGACCAAAATTTCGTCACAGCACCAGAAGAACAGAGACAGTCGTCTCAGTGCTCCAGCAGGGGTCTGAGAACCTGAACGTTGGGCTGGATAATCATTCCCAGGTTCCAGCCCACTCCACCTCCCAGCTCTGACCCCTTCTCTGCAATGATCACAGTTTCTCCTCTGGATTCCTTGGGTTCGCCCTTTATAATTTAAGCTGCCACACATTTACATTCCTACCTGCACCTGTGTAGCCAAAGACCAGCTCTGCCTCCTAGTATCTCAAGTTCCGAATCCACTCCTAAGGCCCTAGCCCTGGTTTGGATTTTACAGGGAATGAATGGTCTACAGAAGCCCAGAACATGAGGAGCACAGAACACTGTCCATTCTGGGACTCTTGGGCACTCTAGAATTATTCTTTCTTACTCTGTAAAGATAGTAATGGTGTAATTTGTATGATCTTCACCTTGGAGGAAAACATAGGGTCTTGTTTTCTTGTCTATCATGCCACATCAATTTTGTTTTCCTCTTATCCATTCTTGTTGCCCTACACTGGCTCCCTACTGTGGGGATGATCTTAGAAGCCTGCACATGTTCCATGATCCTTTGAAAACTCTTCTTCTGAAACTCTAAGGATGTGTTCTGGCCTCCTGAAGACCATTCATTCCCTGTCAAATCTGGGCCAGTGCTGAGAAATCAGAAATGGATTATTAACTCAGGGAATCAGAAAGCAGAGGTAGGATTTAGTACATGTGAGCAAGAGTCCTCAATTTTACCAGCTTTGTTTTAGGACAAATACTATGTGGAGTGGTTTTCAGCTAGGCTTGGTGCAAGTGCCTGACTTGAAGGCTGATTCTCCACGAATCAGCATCATTCTATGTGGAGACCCACAAAGGTTTCCTAGTGAGAAATTACTCAGGGTCAGAGAATCTGGGCTTGCTTTTCCCATAACGAGATAATTTAGTCACAGGCATGTTTACCAGGTGTCTGGAAGGAGCTATACTTGGCTGTACTGTATGCTTTGATCTTGCAATGGGAAGTCTCTTGCCTCTCCTCTTGGCATGTTATAAAAAACTATTTGAATATACTTTCGAGGCCATTGGCTAGTGATCTAGGCCCTCCTGAAGCTATCCTGTGTTTCTGTCTTTCTTATCATCAACTGGGTCTCCCTTTCTATCTAATATTTTCTTATCCCTCTCTCCTCCTCATAGGAACCCTTAAAAATGGTGAGAGGTAACCTCCCACAAATCTACTGCTAGGAAATCACCAATACTGCTTGTAAATGCTCCAATGTACCAACAGGGGTGACAGATATCCCTTGCAGAAGTTAGAGATAGAAGAGGGTTAGCTTGTCCCCATGTCCCCAGTCTTGTCATTAGGGAATATTATTAACATGTTTTACACCAATAAATAAATAACAGGATGGAAAAGGTGACATGAATAGTCCATATAACTGCTCAGTAAAGCTCTAGGGAAGCCAAGACTTCCCTTCCTGGGATCATGAACTCTCTAATTGGAGGCCTAGGAGAAGCAAACACAAAAATTCCAGGATTTATTTCGCATACAACCAAGAGACTCCAGCCTATGAGAAAACAGAAGATTCTAGGGGACTGAAGGAATCCCTAAGAGTGAAAGCTACAGGCCTTGACTTCATATTGTTATTCATTAAATGCAGGATGGTGCCCAAAGTCAGGCATACGGTGAATATCTTTACTTCAATAAAGGAAAACATTTCTAAAGATTCATGCAACTCATTAACAAGTCACCAGTATCCTACTCATAAGGATTCATACTTGATGTGTATCGTCATGTGATATTACTAAGCTACTCCCCCTTACCCTGGGGAGGTAAAACAACATAAGTATTTTGTTAGCTATTGGGTAGTCGTTTCCTCTGGATTGAAACCTTCCATGGCAGGAGACTCAGAGGGACACATGAATTCATAGGACTCATGGGGCCCCTTCCCAAAGTTAAACATGGAGAAAGTATTTGTAAAAGGAGAAGTTTCAGTGGTGAAACTACCTGCAATTTATGCAAAGAACGCCAATGCTGTAGCTTTTGCCCATCATTCTCTGAGCCTGCCAGGCTTTTTGGTGATGTGGTTTCCTAGGTTACCAGAGTTCTTGATAGAAGCCCTCATCCGTGCTCCCTTGAGAAGCTCCAGTAAACGCACTGGCTCATCAAGTTGGGCTCAGGTGGCATTGCTTCTTTGGCATGTTCCCTCCTTTTCCACCTGGCATGAACAGAAGTGATCTCTCTGGAGAAAGTCACTTGACAGTGGTGGTCTCTGTATACAGTTCAAATTTCCTACACCACCCTACACCCTAGAAGATCTGAAAGCTAAAGGATTTGGTAACAGATTAGGAAACAGGCCCAGCCCCTTCCTGAACATGTTGTTCAGTAAAAGCTCACCTGCACACAGTTAGGACTCATCTGCCCCACTAATCCCAAATCTACATTACTCAACCCATCACATTTTGCTGCAAATTTATTAACAGGATTGATACCCAGAAGAGACATAGTCCCCATTCCATGCATAGTATGTTTCTCTAAAATTCAGAAAACATGAAATTTTGAAATACATTCTTCTCAAAGTATCCATATACTGTATTGTAAGGTAGTAAATGTTAAAACTAGCATCACTGGGTCTGCTAAAATGAAGTCTTAACTGAGATGTATGCCAACTATATATTCTCTATTACATACTCTTCATCCTCCCTAAGTCCTCAAAGATGGGGAACATAGCCTTAGAACCCAACCCTGCATTTGTAGAAGTATAACCATGGTACCTGGTACTTGGCTAGAGGAACCAGGAGTAATTAAGTCTGTGAGGCCAATCCTCTCAAATGCAGGAATTTTCTTCCAGTCTCTTCATTAACTCCTCAGAGAACATAGCCAAGGTCTACCTCAGACACTTCTCAAGAACTCAGTACCAGATAGGGTAGAAACACATCCAGGAGAAGGTTGTCTTAAAATGACAACATCTCAAATTACTTTGAAGTAGTACAAGGATAAGTCTGTAACTTAATGACAAAGGATGTGCAAGGACATAAGAATGGTAAGTAATAGTAAAGTTATGTAATGGAAGGTACATGACAGTGAGATCAAAAGAAAAACATTTCTGCATTGTGTCACTGAACCCTTCTGCATACTGCTTGGCAGCTGATAAAGCCCATTACACTCCTCCAGTCTAGAAGTATAAGCATATTAATAGTAGCAATGCTACTTAATTTAAATGTAATACTGATTTAATTGAAGAGCAACTATATAGAAGCTAATATTCTGGCAGATTTACTCCATGCTAGTTCTGTACTTAGAATATTACCCAAATCAACTCCTTCCAGTCTTACAGTAAGTCTCTCAACACTATCTTTCAACAAGAAGTAGGCAATGGAGACAAAATAGAAGAAGAGGCTAATGAAGAATCTATTTGCAGAATAAGAATAGGGAAAGAAAATGCAAGAAAGCAAAGAAGTCTGGGCTGCTATCACTGGGACTATAAACAAAAAAATCCTAGGGAGATTACTCAGGGAAAGCCATGGTTGTTATAACCCAGAAATGCTAACAACAAGGACAGAATAGTCTTACCTGGATATGTAACCCAACTGAACTGTGACTCTACAATGAGGGAACACCCTGATCTTACCTTTAATTCTCCCAAATCTTACTGGAGTTTCCTGTAACTCAATGGTTCTCAACCTTCCTAATGCTGTGACCCTTTATTACAGTCTCTCATGTTGTGGTGATCCCAAACCATAAAATTATTTTTGTTGCTACTTTATAACTGTAATTTTGCTACTGTTATGAATCATAATGTAAATATCTGATATGCAGCCCTGGGGAAAGGGTCATTTGACCCCCCCCCCAAAGGATTTGTGACCCACAGGTCGAGAACCTCTGGTTTAACTAAAACCAGCAGAAGCCATTTGAAATAAACCATACAAGGATACTATCTGTGTCAACAAGCAAGTTGAAGAGAAATCCTTATGAGAACAGAAGGTTTTCTCTAGTACACTGAGAATCAGCAAGCCCTGTAAGCATGGATAGTCAATATTACAAGCAAATGAATATTTTGTGGCCAGCTTGATGTAAATATAATGCCATGTAGAAAACATCTAAAGATTTCAGAGTACTTGTTAGCACCTGCTTGCTTCTGACAGCTCCCTGGGAACATAAACTCTTTTGCTTTGCTAACATGTCTTTGCCTAACATCCAGGCCCAAACAAGAAATATAGCATGTGTCCTGTGAATTACATATGAATGGAGGAATCAAAGGCACAGCGTGATCTGTGTTAATTATCTGTCCTTCTAGGATAAGGTTTTGTTGTTATCTCACCCACCCCTAGTTTGATTCAAAATGAAAGGATAATCTAAACAATCTGAATTTACACTGATTACCCTGTGCCAATGATCCCAAAACTATCATATTCATCCTTCTCAATTAAATGTTGAAAACACTCTTTACTGTGATCCAGAGACCTGGTTATTCCAGTTGGCCTACAAAGACTGTAATAGGAAACAGGACCTTTGGGAAGCTAACAAGTGAGCACAGATACTCTACCACTGAAAGGCCCTCACCACTGAATAGCTTATTCACATTTTTGTTCATTCATGGCTTTCTCATCCCAGCTGCCCTGCAGTGGCCTCCTTTGGCCAAATTTTCCAGCTATTCAGAAAACCACAGCTACCTCTACTGCATGAATACAATGGCTCCTTCAGAAGCCAGAATCTAAGAGAAAGATGTTCAGATTCATCTTATGCAGTGCTTCCTTTACACAAAAATTTTGGTGCACATACCTTGTTCATGGGAACTACCTGGCATTTATTAAACACCTGTTCAGCTACCTCCTGTAACTCCCACAAAAGCCCTGCTGAGTAAAGAGAAAGGATGTGGCCCTTTGCAGATGAGGCTCTGAAAAAAAAAAAGGCATGGTTAATGTCTTTCAGCAAACTAACAGCAGAAAAGCAAGGGGTAACAGTACACTTCCCCTGACCCCAATATAGCACTGTTTCTGGGAAAGTTCATTGAATACCTTAAGGTTTCAAACAACTGCTGGGCCAATTTTATTGTGCTGCATGTGCCTATTATAATCAACAACAATTCAAACCCCTATGTGTTTGTTACTTGGTAACTGACAAAACCTATTACCTAGTCTAGATTCTATAATTGTGATATATTAGTAGTAGTAATGATTTAATATAAATGGAATATAAATTTAGCTGAATAGCTATAACAGCAATTAATATTTTGGCCAAGTTACTCCATGTTGTCTTTGGACGAAGAATTTATCTAGAATCAACAGTACCTTGAGGTCTTATAGGCCTCTTCTACTGTGGAGGCATCATTATTTCTTTTTTTTGTTGTTGTTTTGTTTTGTTTTTTCATTTAGGAAACAGATGTAAAAAGTCACATCACTTGTTGAGGCCACGGGCAGTTAACAGAGAAGCTGAGCACCAACACAGTCTAGCTGCAGAGACTATGTGTTTTGCCATCTCACACCATTATCTCCTGTCTCTACTCCTTCTCAGAAGGCATAGGAAAGGACAGCATTAGCAATATTTTGCAAAGAAGCTGAGGCTTGGAGAGAGGCAGTGACTTCTGATGAACACCATGCTATTCATGTGGTTCATGAGCACCCATAATATACAAAGAGAGCTGGGATTTTCATTCAGTGAGCCTTTTTCCAGTGTCCTAAAATTCATATCTTCTTCTAGTTATTTGTTTAGTATTGGTGATTAAAGAAATTGGGTATAAGAGCATGTGCTGGGTAGTTTTATGTAAACTTGACTCAAGCTAAAGTCATCTGAGAGATGGGAACCTCAACTGAGAAAATTCCTCTATAAGATCAGGCTGTAGGTAAGCCTGTGGGGCATTTTGTAATTAATGATTGATGATAGAGGGCCCAGCCCATGATGGATGGTGCATTCCCTAGCTGGGTTCTAAAAGAAAGCAGGCAGAACAAACCATGGAGAGTAAGTCAGTAAGTAGCACTCCTCCATGGCCTCTGTGTTTACTGCTGTCTCCAGGTTCCTGTCCTGCTTGAGTTCCTGTCCTGACTTCCTACAAAGATGAACTATGATATGGAAACATAAAGTGAATAAACCCTTTCCTCTTCAAGTCACCTTTGGTCATGTTATTTCATCACAGCAATAGTAATCCTAGGACAGAGCATGTAATATAGTTTCATGGCAGCTAACTCTTTAAAAGTATCCTCTCAATTCTGAGGTCGTTAGTGAATGACACACACAGAACAGAAGCACAATATTTCCATCTCAGACCCACTGTTGTGTGACGTGCATAGCACCTTCCTTTGAGGAACTGCCCACAGTTTTCAGCTTTATATCTATGAGCTGTTTATCTCTGTAGGTTGAAATCTACAGAATGAAATTCAGAAAGAAAAACTAGAAAAGCTACCCTCAAAGAAACTTTCATGGGGTCCTTGGATTGATCAAGCTAGGCTGATAACTCAGAAGCTATTGAAAGATGTGTTTACCTTTTGATTGGAAGAGGGAACCTCAAAAGGAATTCAATGACCTCAATGTGAAAATTCCATGGTAACCTCATTGAGATATCAGAGTAATGTGGCTCTTTCAATGTTCATCATCCTTTCAATGATTACTTTTTTGGATACTTCTATGTGCCAATGTTAACGAATCTAAGATAAGTGTGGCAGATAAATGCTACACTTGGGGAACTTGAGGTCTCATGAGGGCCATGAATAAGTGAGAACTTGCAGATGGATGAAATGTGCCACAGTAGAGCAGTGAATCCAAATTTTAGAAGTACTTAGGAATATCAAACTACTCTCTGATTCCATATCACGATACCCATAGAACAGTGCAGCTCTCAGACCTCAGCAGGGTATTTTCTTTGTGCAGTAGACAATGGTTCAGAGAAACTTACGACTAGTCCAAGTAAAGAGAGGAGGTGTCTGTGGAGCACTCCGATGTAAATGGCCATCTACATTACCTTTGCTTACACTATGGCTTAGGGACCATCGTGGGAAGAAGAAGAAGAAGTAGAAATCGGAAGGACATGACAGGACCACTGCACCCATGAACTTACAGCATCTATGCTTGCCTGCACAAGACCTGCACTTGACCAAGCCAGTCAACATTCTAATGTTGTAAAGAACTGAGGAGCTACTGACTCCCTGGAGAGAAAGAATCAATTTCCCTTAAGTGTGTGGCTCTTGGTGGATGAACAATGCTCCAATTAAAGGCCCCACACCCATAAGTGTATGGACAGCACAAATGGGAGTTGGTGTGTTATTTAAAAAGAAGGCATGAAGTTTAGATAGGGGAAGCTTGGATCTGGGAGGCATTAAGAGAAGGGGAATATTGATCAAAATACAATGTATACATGTATTAAATTAATAAGAATATTTTAAAAATTGTTACTTCATGTCTTTAAACTTGATGATACACAATGCCAATACCAGACTAGTAGTACCAAAATTGATGAAGGTAGGACCTGAGAATGCACATTTATTTAAGACTCCTAGTTAATTTTGGTGATACCAGTGTTAAGACACACCGCCACAGTAGAAAGTATTAGATGCTATGCATAGCCTTAAATTTTCCCAAACCACCTGAAAGGAGGGCAGAGGCTGCTGGGAAGATGTGTTTGGCAATTTGAGACCTGAAGTATTGTATAACTAGGCACATTAGAGTTGGAAGTGTAGAAATGAAAGCCTAGAATGATGTAAGGAAAACTTCCAGTCCTGCTTTAGCTTGAATAATTGTTGTGGTCTCTCACACTACCAATGTTTCTGAATAATGAGATTCAAGCTGAGAATTCTGGAATGGAAATAACTCTTCATTCAACTCAGAAGTCAAGACCTTGCTGA